>NC_143511.1:15646346-15946346 GCF_031878675.1 Megascapheus bottae
AAAAGGAGAGGTGATTGCAGATGCAGTGTCACCTACTGAAATATTAACAATGCTGCACAATTTGACTTTGAGGGACTGTGAACCAAGGAATGTAAGAAGTATCTTCTTGTACAGAAAAGCTACAGAAAAAGAATTAGATTCTTCTCTCAGACAATGCAGGAGCTTTCCATAGTTAATTAAATTTAACTTTTTCAACTCTAGGCTATGAACAATGATTAGCCCAAGTGATGTCTACAAAAAAGAATTTTATGGAAAAAGGAAGATGGGCAGATCCTGTAGGGCCCACTTTAAAGACTAGAGAGCTGAGATTTACAGAGATTTAAGGAACTTGCCCAAGGTTGTATCCACTTATGTTTCAGACTATGTACTCTAAATATGAGATTATGCTCAGATGAATGATTTCCCTTTTTTAGACAATAACTCATTGATTTCTTAATAACTGCAATACTCATTTTTCATGCTGAGAATTCACATTAAGAGTTTGCTAGACAAACAAACATCTTCCCACTCTTGCAAACAAGACTTTCCATTAGGAACAATGCTAAATCTCCCTGAATGGGCTGTAGCTGTAATGTTCTTTCTTTCTTTCTTTCTTTCTTTCTTTCTTTCTTTCTTTCTTTCTTTCTTTCTTTCTTTCTTTCTCGTTCCAGATAAGATACTTTGCAAGATGTATGGATGTAAGATACACTACCCACCAGCCGATATCTATCTATCTATCTATCTATCTATCTATCTATCTATCTATCTATCTGTCTATCTATCATCTCTTTATGATTGGTCATAGGGCTTGAACTCAGGGCCAGGGCTGTGATTTTATGTTGTTTCCTCAAGGCTAGTGCTCTACTACTTTTGAGCCACAGCTCCACTTCTGGACTTTTGCTGGCTAATTGAAGTAAAGAGTCTCATGGACTTTGCTGCCTAGGCTGGTTTTGAACCACAACCTTCCTAAGTAGCTAGGATTACAGGTATGAACCACCAGTGCCTGATTCCAGCAGCCAATTTTAATGGGAAATAGGAAGTAAATAATCTACATGAGCAGTGTTTTTTTTTTAAATCAACCTTTGAACAAAAATGTATACGCTTATGGATTTCAGCCTCCATATTACCAAGTGTGCAGTTCAATTACCAGAGAAGCCTCTAGTAGCATTGATTATTCATTGGATTGAGGGAATATGCCAGCCATACCACTACTCATTAATCCCTTGGTGCTTCAGGTATCCAGCATGTTTTCTGCACAGCAATAGTTTTCTAACTGAAGAATTTAGCCAAAGGAAAGAAACATGGGTTAAGAAGTGTCCCCTCCATCCCCACCCCCCCAAAAAAATAACAGCAGTAAGGCATTCTAGATTCAGATGTAAATTCCTGTTGTGTTATCTGTGACCTTGTTTATGCTCTTTTCTTGCAGAATGGTCCCCCTGCAGTTGTTTTCTCTATTCACACCATATCTGTGTTTCCACTACTGAAGGGAGCTGTACATTTGGAAGTAAAGCTCAGAGCACACTAAAGATGAGAGCAACAAATGTTTGGCACATGTTGAGACAATGGCACAGAGGTTGAAATTTGTGTCAACCCAGAAACTGATGTTCTTCTCAACCTCAGCAGGACCAGACAGCAAGCCTGACTATTCTTTTATACTCTATTCAACCACAATTGCTCAGATAGCAGGTCCTCAAACTGAGCTGCACACTACACTATCCTTACCTAGGGAGCTTTAAAGAAAAAATAAGATTTGTTTGTCCCCTTCCCAAGCCTGCGTAAAAAGAGAATCGAGAGGAAAAGCCAGATTCCATATATAGTTTTCTTTTTCATTAGCTACAATTAGTTATATGTGGGGTGGGTCAATGTTGCAATTCTTTTTGTTGTTGTTGTCAGTCTTGAAGATGAGGTGTGGGCACTGTCTCTGGGTTTTTGTACTCAAAGTTAGCATTCTACTACTCAAGCTTCAAATCCATGTCTGGCTTTTTAATGGTTAATAGGAAATAAGAGTCTCTCAGACTTTTTCTGCCTGGGCTAATCTCAAACCACAATCCTCAGATCTCAGTCTTCTGAGTATCTAGAGATACAGGTATGAACCACTGACACGAGTATCAATGTTAGATTTCCATACAGGTTTGCAAAATACTCCTTTATCATCCCCCTTTATCTTCCTTTTTCCCTCCCTCCTTCTCTAATCTTTCTTTTTATCTTACCCTTTCTTCTCTCTTCCTAAGTAGTCCCTAGTTAGATTTATGTTTTATTTGTGTTTTGTGTCTATCCATACAGATTTATATATGTAATGCTTACTCATATATACCTATATATGAATATCCATATATATGTAATAGTATTGCTACATATGTATATATATATATATATATGTGTGTAAGTATATCTATGAATGTGTATATCTTTTAGGTCCACCTTGTACATTTGAGCACAAACATACAGTATCTTGAGTTTTGTATTTGGTTTGTCTCACTCAAAATAATATTCTCTGGGGCTGGGAAAATAGCCTAGTGGTAGAATACTTGTCTAGCATGCACAACCCTGGGTTTGATTCTTTGGATACCACATATACAAAAACAAAACAAAACAAAATTGTGAGTGGTGCCATGGCTCAAGTGGTAAAGTACTGGCCTTGAGAAAGCCCAAGAACAGTGCCCAGGCCCTGAGTTCAAGCCCCATGATTGGCAAAAAAAGGAAGAAGGAATATACTATCCTCCAATTGCATCATATCCAGCAATTGAAATGATTTCATTTTCTCTATGCCCAAGTAATATTTATGTATATGTGCTATCCTTTATCCAATTTACCTGATGTTGGGCATCTCAGCTGATTCTATTGTCCAGCTATTTCAGACAGTGCTATAATAAGCTTAGTTATGCAAGTGTCTTTCTGATAGATCGATTTACTTTCCTTTGAATATATGACTGGTCTTAGGAAAGGTATATTTTTAGTATTTTGAATGTTCCCATAATGGTCTCCATAGTTGTTCCACTAATTTTATTCCCACCAACTGTGGGAGCTCCCCCCCATCCTTACTATCACTTTTATTTGTTTTCTTGATGAGTGTCCTTCTGATGAGGTGAAATTGAATCCTAGTGTGGTTTTGATTTGCCTTTTGTTTATGGTGAAAGGTGTGGAAAATTTCTCTGTGTATCTATTAGCCATTTGCATTTTTGAGTTTTAAAACTATATTCTGAATACTAACCGCTTATCTAGTGAATAGTTGGCAATTTTTCCCTCCCATTTCATCAGTCGTCTCTTCCTTCAGACAATTGCCTCTTTTGCTTTGCGGAAACTCCTTAATTTGATGGAGTCCCATTTGTCTCCTATCTTCTTGGTAACTGTATTTCTATTCAGAAAATATTTATTTATATCTACTGCTATTAGAACTTCCTCAGGTTCCATATTTCTAATATCCTTTGGTTAATTTTAATGTGCACCTGGGCTTGAGAGTTGTAGTCTTAGGCTAACCCACATAATTCTGTTCCCAATTCACTAAGTTCAGTGGCTCAGATAAAATGGATAAAATTGCCTTCTAAATCAGTTTCTAAAACTCCCTTTCATCTTCATTTCTACTGCCTTAGAATTTTTCTTGTTGGCACAGGGGACCAGAATCATGATATGTCACTATAATATAAAGATCATTATTATGTATTTTTGCTATTGTTAATTACTATTTTGTCTTTGTGCTGGTGTTGGGGCTTGAACTCAGTGCCTAGGCACTGTCCCTTAGCTTTTTCACTCAAGGTTAATGCTCTACCACTTAAACCCCAGCTTATTTTTGGTGTTTAACTGGCAAGAAAAGTCTCATGGACTTTTTCTGCTTGGGCTGTCTTCAAACTGTGATTCTCATATCTCAGCCTCCTGAGTATCTGGGATTATAGGCATAAGCCACTGGTACCTGGCTAAAGATTATTTGAAGCTAAGACACCTAACAAACACCCAACAATTGCAGAAGGAAAGACCCCTGTATGTGGGGGGGGGGGAGGCAATTGACACAGATTCTTCATTGTGAAAATACTCCTGAGAGTAACAGTGTGAATGAACCTACCCCAAATCTTTCTCCATAGAACTTTTATGGCCCTGAAGGAGAGACTAAAATCCATTCATACCTATATAGACAAACATCACAAACATTGGGTTTTGTTTGTTCTCCTGAAAACTCAGTTCTCTTCCCACAAAAGTTATTGTTCTTTTAAAATGCCTTTATCCTCTTCCTCGTCACCTATTATAATGGTTGTCCCTTGAAGTTACTTATCATTGAGTTCTCTTGCTTGCAAAAATGTCACATGTATAAATAAACACTGACTAGTTGTCCTGTTAATCAGATTTTTTTTTAAAACCAATCCGGGGACTTGAACTCAGGGACGGTTCCTGAGCTTCTATTGCCCAAGGTTAGCACTGTGCCACTTGAGTTGCAGCATCTTTTCCAGCTTTTTCTCTTTCTGTGGGACTGAGAAACTGAACCCAAGGCTTCATGCATGCTAGGCAAACACTACACCACTAAGCCACATTCCCATCCCCAAATCAGATTTTTATTAGATTAATTTGCAGGGCCATGAATAGGAGGTTTTCCTCTTTTTCTTTGGGCCTTTCTTTTAGTTTTCTTCCCATTGAGTGTATCACTCTGTCATAAAGTGATGTTTCTAGAATGCAAATAGAATCATGACCCTTATTTTCTTTCTTAAAATTCTTCAGTGAAGTCAGGTTTCAGTGCCTCATGCCTGTAATGCAAGGTGCTCAGAAGGCTGAGATCCTGAAAGTTGAGGTTTGAAGCCAATTGGGGTAGACAAACCCAAGAATTTTCCATCTCTGGTTAATCAACAAAAAATATCCTCAAATAAACAAGTGATTTGAGTGGTAGAGAACCAGCCTTGAACAAAATTAAGCTAAAGGAGGGAGCAAGGACTGAAGTTTATGCTCCAGTGCTGGTGTACGTACACCAATTCTTCAGTGCTTCATCCAGACTCAGGGACAGAGTTACACAATCCCTCTGTTTATTTTGTGGCCATGACCAGTCTTTCTATCTTCATCTTCTACTACTCCTCTCCCTTTTATAAACCAAATGACTGGTGTTCTCAGATTTTCAGGTCTTTATTCTTTCCATCCTTTATCTCCATTATTCATTAGCTGAGAAACAGCTGTCTTTACTCGCACTGATATAAGTTCTTTCCCTCTACAGTTGCTCTCTGTTACTCTACTTCCCTGGTTTTACTTGATCCTGGCACTTATCAGGCTGAGAAGTTATTAGGTCTTTCATTGAATAGGGACCTTGGGTGCCACTCAGCTCAATAGCTCTAGTGCCCAAATGTACAGGGCACCTGTCAATGTTTGATAAATCAACATGAAATGCATGGAGGAATAAACAAATAAGTTGACCCATTAAATAGTAACTTTTGAACCTTTGCATCGTAATCACTGTACAATTAACAAGGAATTTGTTGCCATGGAAATAACACCAGTGTGTTAGGGTGACTCTTTAGGGAGGGTTTTCGTTAGGGTGCTTACTTAAGCCAAAGTCAGTATCTATAGCTGGCACGTAAAACTCATATAGAGAAGTAGGAAAGTGACTAGGTCTTAGCTCTTTGGGGGGACTAAAATACTCTGGTTAAGAAAAAAAACATTATTTGACAGAAGAGATGAATTTGCAGTCATTTGGCTAACTTGAATCTTGGGATGATAACGGCCTCACTTCTAGAATGTGGGTATTTTCTGAGTGGATCTTTAGATGAGGGGGAGCAGAGGAACTTGTAACTAATGGGTCCAAACAGACTTTTGTCTCCCAGTTCTGGGAAATCTCCACTTCCACCCCCTACTTGCACAAGAAGTCATTTTCACTGTTCCTCCCCTTTCAAATAAACTATTTGGTCGCTTTTAACACTTCCCTGCCTTTTCATTCTTTAGTAGGTGGAAAAAATGACCTTTGAACCCTAGATGGTCCCATAATGTCCTTTCTTCTCATTGCTAGGACCATCATGAAAGCTGTATACAAAATCACAGCATGTGAAGGCATGCTGCAGCATGCTTCTATACATGTGTGGCTCTCAGTTGTAAATTCCTTCAAAGATGTTTTCCAACTCTGCGATTTGAGACGTGGGTGTTAGAGTCCTTATGTATTTGAAAAGCTTCCCACTTCCTCCAGTCCCCCACCCCCTATCATCGCCACTTCACTTTCATCCAGGAAAATTCAGCTCCATTCCTTCACTAAGCTTTCCTAGACTGTGATTTTGAGACTCTTGGCAGCCCACGTGACTGTTGCCCAGCTCAGTAGATACAGCACATCCTACGCATAAGTAGTCAGAAAGGAACTCATGTATGCTTACAGTGAACAGAGACGGAACATAGTGAAAAAAGGGATACTGACAAGGAACTTCTCATGCTTTCTCTGCCTATGTTAGGCCTCCTTCCACATTCTTGCTAATCACCTCCATTTCGGTTGGAGTCCAGGCTTTCAAAATCACGTTCCATCACAGGTAAAGTGGACAGATGAGAGAACCATTTTTCATTCATTACTCTAGGAGAAAAGCTATCAAGTTTCCTAATCCATATCAACAGTAAAGTCATGGCAGCTCTTTGAGCTTTTTTATTTCAATAATTATTACTTTCCAATTGTCTGTCTAATTACATTGTTTCATACATTAACATTTTTATAAGTCCTGTTGACTGTGTGCTTCAAAGAATTGATCTCTGTTAAATCACAAAATGATGTATTATTTTTTTTTTTTCTCAGAAAAGCTGCTTTGAGTTTTGTTTTGGTATCTGAGCATCTAGTGGCTGATCTGAAAAGTGCATCCAGGGACTTTCAAGAGAAAATAAATGAGTGCTTCAACCTGGAAGAAATATCTCAAATGTACAGAAAAAGGGGGACCAGTAAAGAACTGTCCTTCTCGTTAGAAAGCAAAGAGAATCAGGACACAATCAATGTGCTCAGGTTTCCGATTGCATTGTTGACCTGAACCTGAACAGGCAAACACCAGACAGGTAAGGTGACCCAGCCAGCTAGTTTGTACTCTGCAAAGCAGAGCAAACATTCTGGAAAACACACAGGCCTGTCACCTTTGCTCCCAAACAAAATTGATGTCACAGAAGGAAAAAGCTGTTTAGAGAGTCCAACCCCAGATCACTGATTGCCTTGCCCTCAATACATTTCTTTTGTCAGGGGCTTCAGCCTCTGCTCAGTTCTGGAAAACCCACTAATAGATTAAATATAGGTCTGACTATGGCTGACCAAGTTCTGAATTGCCCAGGATCACTTTGCATCCCCAATCACTATAAATCAACAACATAATATCCTTTAAGTATAGGGCAAAGAAAGATAGCAGTAGGAGCTGGATGCTTGAAGCTGAGTATCAGATAATAAAGGCTGTGTTGGTTTCAGGTTCTGGTCCTCTGAAGTATGAGCACAGTCACAGTAACACAGGAGATCACATATATTCCCTTCCGGTGGTAGATACAGCAGCTGCCTGAGTAGGGCTGCATATAGACTGTCTTTTCTGTGAACTAATGATGTCTGAGAAGCGTAAGGAGAGGAGAGAGATGTTTGGCAATTAAATTACTTTCCCTTCTTTTACTGAGTCTTAAGATGCATAACACTGGGAAACCTTAATTACACCCTGTAATGTTTCATTGCTCTTGCCAACATGTTAACTCCTTTCTCAAAGACTGGAGCAGCAGGCACTGCTGTAGATCCACAAGCTGGGCCTTACTGGGCCTGCGTGCAGATGAATGTCCTCAGCTGTCGCATGTAGGCATTTGTGTACTGGTGTGGTTGCATTTGGACTGTGGGAGGGATTAATGAGACTAAAGAAAAATAACATATTGTATAATCCTAAGAAATTTCAATGTTGTGTTGAATTCATCAGAACACGCCGGTTGTGGGATTACTGATTAAAATAACACTGATTACTAATTAAATTAACAAGAAATTGTTTTACATTAACTTTGTGTCAAACAAGGAGCCAGGTGTTGATACAATAGTGGATGCTAATAGAGTTGTTTAAAGACAAAGCAAAGCTGCAAAAGTAGGTCTTCCATTGGGCATAATGAAATAAAATAAAAACATAATAATAATGTAATGATATTATTATTTGTGTATATATATGTGTGTATGTGAGAGAGAGAGAGAGACAGAGACAGAGAGACAGAGAGACAGAGACAGAGACAGAGACAGAGACAGAGACAGAGCTGAGACTTGAATTCCACGACCTGAGTGCTGTTCTCTTAGGTTTTTCACTCAAGTCTGGCACTGTACCTCTTGAGCAACAGCTTCCCTTTGGGACTTTTTGGTGCTTAATTGAAGATAAGAGTCTAACAGTTTTTCTGTCTAGACTGGCTTTGAACCACAGTCCTCCAACCTCAGTCTCCTGAGTAACTAGACTTACAGGCGGAAGCCACTGGTGCCTGACCAAAAACATTATTCTTGTATGGTACATTTATGGGGTTTTACCTTCTTTTGATAACAATAGTCTATAGATTTCAATCTTGAGTTTTGGGCCCCAGACCCAAACTGCAAGAATTTCACAGATCTTAGCCCAGTCACATTCCCATATATGGGAAGATATATGAAAGATATATGAAAGATATATATGAAAGATATAAAGACATGGTGAGGATCAGAGAAAGAAATTCATTATGTAGTAGGGGCAGCTCCAGGAACACAACACTTTAGCCCATATACCAGATATTATAGGTTTAAGTAATGGGAGCTATACACCTAAAACAGACAAAAAATGAGGGCAGGAAATTAGAGGTGTGCATAGTAGAACAGGTGTAGATACAGCTGTGTTGTAGTTGTCAAAACTGGTCTTCACCTACTTTTTGTGATAGCAAGTACAATTTATGGAAGAAAAATCATCTTGCTTTCTAAGTAGGTTTGGATAGGAGACTTAAAAATAACACTTAATCACAATTATAAATATTCATTCAAATAAATGTTAAGGTTGCCTTTAGTTTTATTCTAAATATCTATGGAGAGTTGTTCACGATTACCACTTAATTTTCAATTCAGATTTTGAAATGAAATGTTTTTACTGTGGTTTTCTGATGATTCATGTCTGTAATCCTAAATATTCAGGAATCTGAGATCTTAGGATCTAGGTTTGAAGCTAGCACAGGTAGAAAAATCCTCGGGACTTATTTCTGGCTAACCAGCAAAAAAGCTGGAAGTGGAGACGGCTCAATTAGTAAAGTATCAGCCTTGAGCAAAAGAGCCAGGTGAGAGCATGGGGCACTAAGTTCAAGGCCCAGGCCCAGTACTGTCACAAAAAGTGCCTTTATTTTTTAGTTTAGTTATCGTACATTTTATTCCTATCTCTATATGCATATTTTCAAGGCAGTTTTGTTACTTCTCCCTAAAGTGAGTTTGTTTCTCCACTCTTTGGCCTTGGTTGCATGACTTATTTTGACTAGTAATTCATTATAAAATAGGATTGAAATTTGGCTTTGCTTTATCAGAGCCACTGTCCTGTAAAGGAGTCAGCAGGAGCTTGTTGGATGAGGTATAATGCAAGGATTAGCAGCCTCCATTGACCCCAGTTGACAGCCAGCAAACCACCAAATCCGCCCACCATTAGCTGATCTCAGGACTTAAGTAAGTAGAGCCAGTAGAAACCACATGGGGCAAAGATAAATCACCTCACCTACATGTAGCCAAAATTTTCAGCCCCAAGAATTTTAAGCAAAAAAGTGATTTTTGGGGGGCCGGGAGTTTTGCCTAGTGGTAGAGTGCTTGCCTAGCATGCACAAAGACCCAGGTTAGATTTCTTGGTACCACGTATATAGAAAAAAGCCAGAAGTGGTGCTGACGTTCAAGTGGTAGAGCTCTAGTCTTGAGAAAGTCCAAGGACAGTGCTCAGACCCTGAGCTCAAGCCCAGGACTGGCAGAAAAAAAAAATGTGATTCTTACTTCAAGCTTCTAATATTTGTAGTTATTTGCTACATGCCAAAAGAAAACAGCTAGCTGATAAATGTATCAATCTTCAATCGTATTTATTGACTTTTTCTTATAGATGATGCATTAGCTTTCTTATACTATCCGTCCAATAATTTTGCTATTTTCCTCCCAAATATCTACATTAAAGAAAAACTTGTTTGATTCAGTGATTGTATTATTATGACATATTGTTTCCCTTACATGCTAATATTCTATCAGGACCACCCATACCTCCTGAGTAAAATTATTATCTCTATTTTAAAATATTGCCTTAATTTCTTTGCATTTTCTTATTTTCAAAAATTTCTTTTAAATCTTTCTGTTATAAACAAATATTTTATTGATGTTCAAACAAGTCATATTATAAAGCTACAGTAATTAAAAGAGCATGGCCTGGCTTAAAAACAATCAATGTATCTACAATAAATTCAATTTTGACCAAAGTGCCAAAGACATGCAATGGGGAAATACCATCTCTTTAGTAACTCTGGCTGGGAAAACCAGGTTCTGCATGCCTAAGAATAAAATTGGCTCCTTATCTCACACTATATACAAAAATTAACTTTAAAATATGCAAATATGTTTTGAAAGTAAAACAATTGGAAGAATAAGGAGGGCCAAAGCTTGTTTCTTGATGTTAGTGTAGGCAACATGTTTTTAGAAAATGTGATCCCAAACGCATGGGAAACAGCAGCCAAAATGGACAAGTGAGACTGCATCAAAGTACAAATCTGCTATATTGCAAAAGAAATAATCCATGTAATGAGACAATCCATCTAATCCAAAAAAATATTTCTAACCCACATAGGTAATAACAGATTATTATCTAAATTATGTAAGAAATTCAAACAACTGAATGGAAGCAGAATTAATTTAAAATATTCAAATGACCCAAACAAATAGTATTTCTTAAAAAAAAAACAGCTATCTAGTTTGGCACCAGTGGCTCACATCTGCACGTAGGAGGCTGAGATCTGAATACTGTAGTCTAAAATCTACCCAGGCATGGAAGTCCTTGAGACTTATCTCAACTTAACCAGCCTAAAGCTAAAAGTAGAGTATGTCTCAAGTGGCAGAGTACTAGCCTTAAGGAAAACAAGCTAAGGGGCAGCACCCAGGCCTTTCATTTAATCTCCAGTACTGACACCAAAGAAATAAAAATAAAAGGCCCTGGCCACTGGCCAACAGATAGATAAAAAATTGCTAAATCAGTAATCACCACAGCAATGCACATTGAAACCACAACCAGATAGTAAAACACAAAATATGATAGAATTGGTGAGGATTAAAAAAGAAGGGAACCTTTGCCACTGTGGAAATAGCATGGAGATTCCTCAAAAAAAAATTGAAAACAAAACTGACATATGATCTGAAAAATTGTGTTGCAGAAGCAATGAAATCAGTTGTTCAAGGAGATACCTGCAACTCTTGTTCACTGCAGAATTGTCTGAAAACATCAGGATGGAGTTCCATTGACAGATGAATGGGTAAAGAAAATCTGGCATAAATATATGCAGTAGAATACCACCTGGCTCTTAAAAAAGAGACAACCCTATCATTTGCAACAATATAATTGAATCCTTAGAACATGAAATGATCCCAGCAAAAGACAAAATGACATATGACCCTCACTTCCTTTAATTATATTTTATTTAATTGTATTTATGTATAGAAGGGTTACAGTTACATTCCTCATGTAGAGGGTACATTACTTCTTGAATAACAATTACTTCTATGTTGAATCTAAAAAAAAAAACTAGAACTCGTAGAAGCAGTGAGTAGAAATGTACTTACTGGGGTTGAAGGAGGGAGAAAGAATGAGCAGAAGTCAGGCAAAGCATACACATTTCATTTACAATGAAAAACTCTAGGCATCTACTGTACAGCGCAGAGACTAGAGTTAAAAATGCACTAGATGCTTGAAATTGACTAAGAGAGATCTCAAATTTTTTGCCATAAGAAAATATGGAAATATGGCTTAATGTTCGAATGTTTGTCTAGCATGCATGAAGCCCTTGCTTTGATTCATCAGTACCACATAAACAGAAAAGGCCAGAAGTGGTGCTATGGCTCAAGTGATAGAGCTCTAGCCTTGAGCCAAAGAAACTTAGGGACAGTGACAAGGCCCTGAGATAAGCCCCAGGACTGGCAAACAACAACAACAACAACAAAAATATGATAATCATTTAAGAAACTAGACTTATTAGTTAATTTTATTGAATGTGATTTCATAATCTGTCCCATCAGCACATGGTGTACTGTACATACATATTGATGTAATTTTGTTTTGCCAATCATACTTTAATGAAGGTGGAAAATCATGATTAAAAATTAGAGGACATATTTGGGCTTTATTACTTTGGGGAGCAGCTTCTTTCTGAAGATCCCTTCTTCTTGCTTTAATCTGGTTGCTGCCATCCAGCCACCTACCTGCACTTGTCCATTTTTCCATGCTGTGTGCTTTCCTTCTTGACTTTTTCTGGTTCTCTTCTTCTGTTACCTCCAATAACTTTCTCCACCTTCAATTGTGATGCCTTGTACTAGTCTTAAGGTATTCAGCAATTTTTGCTTACTCTAATAAACACCTTCAGGCTGTAGTAAGATAGCCTGTCATAGTGAGAATTCTGTATGTCATAAGACAAAACCTCCTCACTGGTACACAACAGAGAAAAAGAAGGGGTGGTTTCTCACCAATTCCTTTAAAGATCCACCCCCAGTGACAAGAAAACCTCCAAGGAAACAACATCTCCTCAAAAGCCCACCACCTACCAATGGCTTCCTGCTGGGACTGAGACTTTAACATGTTGGCCTTTAGGGAACATTGTAGATCTGAACTGCAACATTTTACCTTTGCGGTTCTTGCTTTGCTCACCAAGTGAGCCAGATCAATGCCCTGCTATGAGTTATATCATAAAATTCCTTTGCACAAGGCAATGACATAATGTCTATGGCCATACTTTATATTTTGTACAATAAAATGTTATTGTGTGTGAGAGAAGCCTGGATCCAGAATGAAAAGCTGCACGAGTAGATCCAAACATGAGGCTTATGCTTTTTACAGTCTTTAAAGCCAAGTCAGATTTACCGGTTGGTGCAGTGTTGTGCAGGGTGAGAAAATGCATATGATCCTATCTTAGTCCCCCTGTCTTATCATTCACACAGCAGGGGGACACTGAATGAGCCACACAACCCCTCTGGGCTTTGCCCATTTGTAAAATGACTCTGTCCATGTGGGGGTTGGAACCCTGCCCTACCTTGTAGCATTAGAGTCCCGTACATAGTAGGTGCTTGCTCTATCTCTGAGCATCATTTGCATTCCAGAGTCCAAATTATTCAGCCACCTCCACTTCACAGGAAGGCATTCTGTTCTTTCGCCTGCCGTACGATGTGTCGTTTTGTTTTCCTCTGCTGTGGATGAGAGATGGTTAACTGCCTCTGACAACAAAGTCAAATAACACTCCAGAGTGGAACCCTCAGATTCAGTTTTCTTCCCCCTGAGCCCTTGCAAAGGCCTTCCTTCTGAACATCAGGGCAGCCCAGCCTCACTGCCTGGCTGCCTCTTGGATGTGATGTCCAGGCACGTTGGCCTCCAGACAGTGAGATTTCCCACAAGCTGGACTAGGGTGCCACCTAGTCCACCTCATCTCACCAGCGTACTCACTGGAGCAGAGAAGATTAACTTTCTGAAAATGAAAAGGACAGAGAGAAGCCGAGGTGCTTATCAAATATGCACATTTCAGATGGAACTTCACACTCAGTAGAAAGATGTTAGATTGCTGTTAGCTCTCTGGAGCGCTCCTGACAATGTGTTATCAGGTCATGTTTGCATGACAGAGGCAGCCCAAGCAGGAAACATTAAGTCATATGACTTCTAAGACGGAATCAATCAAGTGAGCAGTACTGCTCCTGAAAACTAATTTCACCTTCATAAGGTCTGGTTATGTGAGGCAGACGCGAGGTTTGTCAGCCCCATTTCAGTCTGACCAGGTTCGGCACTGCATAGAGAATTTTAATGAACCAGCACTGTAATATGTATGAAAGATGACACGGAGATGAATTCATGAAAAGCCAAGTCCCCATGAAATATGAACAATTACTTGCAGGCTCCTTCGGCCTCCTTAGCTCATTTGAAATGTCCATTTCTATGGCCTTTGTCTTTCAGTGATTCATTTACAAGTTTGTGCATAGATTTTTTTTCATCCTATTTAACCAGTTTAAAGACCAAGGGAGCTAATCACAATCAAATAGTTTGGTGAGTTCTGCTTTTGATGGTGGCCGAGCCAGAGCCAGTCCAAGTTGAAATTGAAATCCTCACTTTGGCTATACAGATTTGGGAAAGCTAGCTCTGTGTGTGTGTGTGTGTGTGTGTGTGTGTGTGTGTGTGTGTGTGTTCCAATTAGCATTCAGTGTACCCCACAAAAGCAAGGAATTCTGTATTCTAACAATGCTATAAGCCCTCTAGCAGTAATATTTATTAATTTCACCTTCCAAACAGCATTAACAGGATTATTCGTCTTTGGGAAAATGTTTTAAAGGTGCTGGAATCATAAAGAGCCTTTCCTGGCAGATTTTTACAGTTTTTGGTATGTGACATAATATCTCTCTTATTCATTCTTCAAATCCTCTAATTTTTTTTTAATGAACTACACTCGTGGTGGCTTAGGGTGATCTGTATAATATTATAGTTGGTGCTCTGGGTGGTCCTGGGGCTGACATTACCGACCTTATGAGCCTACCTTCTCTTCAGATTTTTTGCTTAGTAGATATGGTGACCTCATTTGGCAGATTGTGTTTCCAATTGGCTCAGGGGCTTGAAAAAATTCTCTTTCTTAAATTTGTTCCTCTGTGTCATAATACTTAAAATATGTAAAGTGTACTCAGCTCAGTATTCAAAACAGTCATGTACTTATTACCTATCTGATTTCAATGCATTTTAGTATTTCATCTTAGATCTTTTATTTAAACAAATAAAAATTTCATGTCAGGTAGAGGTTAAGAGCTCAACATACACTTCCATCTTTTCTTAGCTCCTGCTACAGACAGTGACTAACTTGAACTTGGAAGGCTATAGTACAAATAAAATGCTTATGGCCGGGAGTTTGGCCTAGTGGTTAAAGTGCTTGCCTCGCATGCACGAAGACCTGGGTTCGATTCCTCGGTACCACATACATAGAAAAAAGCCAGAAGTGGTGCTGAGGCTCAAGTGGTAGAGCTCTAGCCTTGAGAAAGTCCAAGGACAGTGCTCAGGCCCTGAGCTCCAGCCCAGGACTGGCCAAAAAAAAAAAAAAAACTTATATATGTTTCTTAAACAATATGCAGTAATATTTTAGGCTTTGTGAGTGATATCATTCTGGTTATATATCTTGTAACTTTTCTTCATGTGATATATCTCTGTTATGTCTATAAAAAATCTAAGTAACAGCATGTACTTTTTCATCCATTACATATATGTTATTGTTACCTTCATAAAAATTCATCTGTAATGTAACCAAATGATAGCTATTAAATAAATTTCCTTTTGAAAGGAATTAAGGTATTTCATTTCAAATATTTGATTAAACACAGAGTTGCCCTTGCATACAACCCCATACATGTTTACTTATACATCTATAAATTAGCTTTAATAGTCATAGATTAGGGAAAATATGTGTTCTTTGTCTTTCTAGGCCTGATTTATCTCACTTTTCACATAATTGTTTCCAAGTCCATCTATTTCTTTACAAAGGCTCATTCTTGCTAATGAGTGAATAAAATTCTATTGTATATCAGTTATCATATTTTCTTGACTCTTTTGCCCACTGACGGGTGTCTGGGCTGTTTCCATAACTTGGCTTTCAGGGAAGAATTCAAACACAATAATTCCTTAGAAAAATAGTCCAACAAACTGCATGCTAGGAAAGTGTCGCTTGAAAGGTATATGTGTGCAGAAAGGACAAGAAGAAAGGGGAAGCAGAATAAAGAGAGGAAGAAGGATAGAATGCAATCATAATATTCAATGTACATTTGATGACACTAAGAAAATTGAAGAGATGGGATGGATGGGTTGGGAGATGGGTGAGGATGGTAAAAGAGGTGGCATCATTCCAAATGTGTTGTACTTACAAATTGATGTGTTGAATGGTAACCACCTTGCACAAGTACTTAAAGATAATAAAAAATAGAATAATAAAAACAGACTTGCAATGACTAATCCTCAATATGTATGAAAGAGTAGCTTAGAGCAGAGACCAGTGGCTCACACCTATAATCCAATTTAGAAGGCTGAGATCTGGAGGCTCAGGAATCAACCAAGGCTAGTCAGGAAAGTCCATGAGAATCTTATCTATAATTAACTACCCATGTTGGGAGCGGCATACCCCAAAATAGGAAGTGGAGCTGTGGCTCTGAGCAAAACAAAAGCAGCCACAACCTCCACTTAGGCCCGGTGTTCAAACCCCAAGACTGGCAAACATAAACAAAAATCTATTTATTAAAACAGAAGTACATTAAAATGAAGAAAACTTAGCTATAAGACAGCATTACATAAGAAAAAACATTTTTTGGGAGGGATTGTGCTATTCTGCTCTTGCTTGTGGTTGTAGGTAGAGGCCATGCCAGAGTGAAAATTTATCAAAATGTACCCTTAGCAAGATAAGATCCAAATATTATGTGTATCTCTCAGTAAGACTGATTGAAGATCTCACTAATAATGGCAGCATTAAGGCAACAAAGAAAACTTTCAGATGCTATATTTCAAAGTCTTTCCTTAGAGTTTATTCTTAATATCTTTGTGGTCTGGGCCACCATCCAGTGCATTTTTTTTCCTTGAGGCTTTTCTGGTTCCAGTTATGTTAATCTGTGATCCTTATCACATTTCTAAAATGTTTTCCCAATGGCCATTGGTTTCCAAATATAGCTAACCCCATCCCATGTGTTTGGCAGTACACTAGGTGCTGGGACAGGAGAATGAAGAAATGAGGGCTTTACTTCATGATCTCATTTACTGGCTCTCCATGCTAATGATTGGTAAGGCTTGCCAAAGATGTCCTTAAGATCTTGTTGTTACTTTCTCTAAAATGTGATTCCCAGTTAACTTTCCACCTTCTATCTCCAATACAGAAATCTTCAATCATTTAGATAGCAAGGAAAATCTCTGCCTCTACAATTTACTAGCTAGTTGAGTGTGAGTAATGTATATAATCACTTATGTTGGCCTCGGTTACTCAGTCTGTAAACTGGAGATGTTAATAATGCATTCCCCTCTGGATTTTTGTGGAAAGAAAATAAAGCAGTTTATGTAGAGCATTTAGTTCAGTGCATTCCCTATACAATACACTAAAATATTTAGTTTTATTCATGTTCCTTCTCATCCATTTCTTCCTTTTCGACTTTTTATTTTTATTTTTATTTTTGTCAGTCATGGGGCTTGAGCTCAGGTTGCTTCTAAGTGTTTAGTGCTAGTGCTCTATCACTTTGAACCACAGTACCCCTTCTGTTATTTTTCTGGAATTAAAAAGAGATAAGAGTCTCACAGACTTTCTTATCCAGGCTGGCTTGGAACTGCGATCCTCAGATCTCAGCATCCCGAATCTCTAGGTTTATAGACACGAGCCACCAGCTCTTGGCTACTTTTTGTCTTATATATATTTTACTTCCCACCCTCTTTTGTTTACTTCTCCCTTTGCTCTTATATATACTCTCATCATATAAGTATCATTAGTAAATATAATTATCTAGCTAACGTACACATATATATATATATATGTATATGTCTGTCTACCTTTCTGCATATGTAACCAGTGTATCAATAACAAGTGTCATCTTACTATTCTGTTGTTTCAGTTCAATTAAAATGCTCTCAAGGACAATTTTTGGACAAATTATGGATATTTCTTTTTGCCAGTCCTGGGGTTGGAACTCAGGGTCCAAGTATTGTCTTTGGGCTTTCTCAGGGCTAGTGCTCTACCACTTGCATCACAGCACCACTTCTGACTTTTTCTATGTATGTGGTATCAACGAACTGAACCCAGTTCTCTGTGCTAAGCAAGCACTCTTACCATTGGGCCAAACTCCTGGCCCCAAAATTATTGGTATTGAACAAGTTCCTTAACAGCCAGGTGCAGGGGGCTCATGTCTGTAATCTCAGTTACTTGGAATGCAGAGGGAGGAAGATCACAACCTGAATCCAGCTGCAGGAAAAGGGGTAAGATACTCTGAAAAATAATTAAAAGCAAACGAGATTAGGACAGTGTGACTCCAGTGGTAGGGCCTCTGGCTCACAACACTAGGCCTTGAGATCAAAAGCTTATCCAAAGAAAGAAAAAAAATGAATGGAAGGAAGGAGAAAGAAGAGAAGAAAAGAGAAGGTAAATTCTGAGAAGTCACGAGTCTTTGCTTGCTTTGTTCATCGATGTATCAGAAGCACTCAAGTAGTGCCTGGCTCATCATCATGGTCAGTAGATGATTGTTACTTAAATGAAGAATGTAGCTAAGTGCTCCTATGTTTATAAAGAAAATGACCCTATTTTCTGAAAATCATGTTGTTTTTTTTATTTGACAAATGAAAACAGAAAAACACAAAATTCCTTGACTTTAACATTGTTGCTGATAGAGCCATGAAGAATGTTTTTGACATGTTTATGCTATTGTGGGATTCATTGTAATCTAGTTGTCCTAAAAACACATTGCTGTGCCTAGTAATGGGCAATTAGAAAATGAGAGTACAAGAACAGTTCTATTTACAACAAAAGAATACAAAACTCGGGAATCAATTTAACAAAGATCATGCAAGATTTTTTATACTATAATGATGTAATTTTATAACAATATAATATAATAAATAATAATAAATAGTACACAATAAATAACAGTATAATGACATAATTTTATAATAATATACTAATAAGTGAGAAGATTTCCCATGTTCATGGATTAGCAAACATGTTGTTACAATCTCAATACTCAACCAGTTGTGCTACAGAATAAATACATATATATGTAAAGCACTCTGTGTTCTTGCTGTTTCTAGTTTGCTGTCTGTTCTTTGTTCCCAGTGATTTCCAATGCACTCTAATTGAAGGGACTGAGCAAAGATGGTTCAAAGAGTTTTCATGAGTCACATTTGTTCTTAAAGACCTTTCTGCAGGACTGAGAGTTTGGCCTAGTGGTAGAGTGCCTTCCTAGCTCGCACAAAGACCGGGGTTGGATTCCTTGGCATCGCATACACAGAAGAAAAGGAGCCAAGTGTCACACCTGTAATCTATAATCTCAGCACCTGTGAGACTGAGGCAGGAGAATTGTGCGTTGGATGCCAACTTGACCTATAATGAGACTTTGTCTCCAAAAATCAAGACTTGGATGTATTTAGAGTGCTTGACAAGAATGAACAGGACCTTGAGTTCAATCTTTAGGACCACAAAGCAACAAACAAACACAAAGGACCAGAGTGGGAACGCAAACTTCCTTCATCCTTCTCTTCACTAAAGCTGAGATTCTTTGGCTCTGAAACATAGTGTACATTTCAAGCAACTTAATTGAACTTTTTTTCCCCTATCCTGGTGCTTAAGCATGGTGCCTGGGCACTGTTTCTGGGCTTCATTTTGCTTAAGGTTAGCACTCTATCACTTGAGCCGAAGTGCCACTTCTGGCTTTTGCTGTTTCCTGAGATAAGAGTCTCATTGATTTCCCTAGCCTGGATTCCTACTATGATCCTCAGATCTCACTTTCCTGAGTAGCTAGGATTATAGGTCTGAGCCAACAGTGTCTGGCTTTAATTGCACTTTTAACTGACAATCCAATCATGGGCTTAAGAGTTCCCACAGAGGATTATACCATCTCTAACTTCAGGACACTGATTAAACGAAGCCTCCCTTGGCCTAATATCAGGCTTCATCCTATATCTGACCATGTTGAGAATCTGATGTGATACAAAGTAGCACCGAGCAGTCCCTGAAATCTTACCTGTAGAGTGATTTTCACAAATGTGCTGTGTGTAGATGCAGAGCGGAGATTTCCCTTTCCCTGCCTAGGTCTTTGAAATATACTACCCAAGAGGGCAATCACTTAACCCCAGGTCCTAGAAGATGCTTTCAAACAAGACAAACCTGGTAATGGGAAATTTGATGTTTGGTTGGAAAGAGCTTCTTTCATAGCAAAAACTCCCAGCAATAGAGTATGTGGAGACTCTTGGAAAGAGACCTGTGGTTCTTCATAAACACACACACACACACACACACACACACACACACACACACACACACACACACACACACATCCCTTACTTCACAAAGTCTTTGAATAACAAAGTGCATCTGTTTAATATTGAATCTTGATTTTAAAACTTCACCATGGAGGAACTAATGTGATGTCAAAAACCTCAACAGCAGATCTAACTGCCTGGGATGAAAGGAAACATGTCTTATAGATGCTTTCCTTCCAATTATATTAGTTTTGAAATTGTTGTATAGAAAATCATCAGAAAATAGGAGATTAAATAATGTACCTTCTTGTGTTTCTTAGTGGGTCAGGTATCTAGTAGGAGTGGTCTCTCTGTCTAGTGTCTCACCAATCTAAAGTTAAAGTGTAAGTCACATTAGTGGGTCTTATCTAGATTTCAAGTCTTCTTCCAAGGTGGAGGATTACTAGCAGAATGCACTTCCTGTGGGTATGCATTTGTCCTTGATTAGCTGTGGACAAGAGTCAAATCTCAGACCCTATAGGGCATCTGCCATTTTTCTAATGGCAGTTCAAGGGCAGTTTAAGGGTAGTTCACTCTATGGAAACTAGCTAGTGGAAACCCATGTCTCTAGTCAGAGAAATGTTTTCTGTGATCAAACAGAGAAAAGTCACCTTTCATAAACAGCCTGGACTCTAGGTCAGGCTCTGTCAATAGTCTCTTTAGTTTAACATAACCTAATCACAGGAGTAAAATCCATCATGATCACAGTCCTAAGGATTCAGAGCAAGTATGCCAAGGAGGAAGGAAATCCTGAGGTCCTTACCATGAGGTGCTTATCTTGCCATTGTGGCTTCTGTTGAAGAAATGAGCCTTTCTCTTCAGCCTTACTGATAAGTATAGGTGTTGGTATGGCATTGAGCTGGATGATAGGATTTCACAAAGGGTAGAAGCTGGGGCTAGGAAAGAGTGGGAGATGGATGAGATGAGTAAAGGAAAAGCAACCATAGCCCTGATTTAATCACAGGTAAGTTTAGATATACTTCTGTTTTCACTGGACATTTAGGACCTTTTCTGAATCTCTGGTATTTCTGTGATAAAAATCATAGGCATTTGATTATCCTGTTTTTTAATATATATCTATACATACATATGTACGTGCATGCACCCAGATAAACATATACAAACATATTAATGATAGATAGCTGTTGAGCCAGGTCATTAGGATTTCAGTTGAGGAATTTTATATTTTCTTTCTTCCCTTTAGAGCACATGCAAATAGGAAAATGAAAAGTCTATACTCTCCAAAAATAAAGTATCATTTAGGACTTTATAGAATCTACATGTTACTATGAATCCTGTTTAGATGAGAAGACAATTTTCCTTCTAGATATCTTTTTGTCCATCAAAGATGGTAGCTACTATATTGTAAATACTTCAGTGAGTTCAGATGAACCCTGGGACTCTTTACTGGTTATGGTTCACATATAAATTCAGAACATTTAGGGAGCAGAGGGGTTTTCTTGAGAGAAATAAATGAGAAGTGAGTTGAGTATTGTACAGAATAGAAAAATGGAGAAGGCTAAGAAATGGAATCAGATCATTTTTCAGAGAGAATATTAAAGCCATTTCTAGAAAAATAACAAATCTGAACATAAGTATAATAATGTACTTGTTAATTTCTTAAATCCACGGCCCATTAAAACGTGACTCAAAGAAAGCTTGCAATGACCTGTTCTGCCCAATTAATTTGGAAGTATTGAAAATCAATTAGGTACAATAAACAGGACTGTTCTCATTAAGTAGAGAGCAATTAGCTTCCTCGAAAGATTTAAGTACAGAGGTGTGCTAGTACTGGGAAACAGCATTGGGTACCCCTTCTTTCACTTTCCAAATCTCTTTTGTACCACCAGAGCTAACTTCTGATAGCTCATTTAGACTCTTGCCAAGTTTTCCAGTGTTTATGGAATAATTTAAATATTGAAACACTAGATTTTCTTTTTACTTCAAAGTATGGGCAATAGAAATTGAGTGTTTTTCTATGAATATATATAAACCATGATAGTAGTTTCTATTTGCTGTGCTATCAGCCTGCAAGCATGATAACAAGAAACGTGTTTAATCCTTTTCTTATTTCTTCTAGTTGTTGATTCACTTGGCATACCAAGGTACTCCCTCCTTACCAAACCACAAAGGATTGATTGTCCCTTCCTCATTAAATTGAATAGATTTACTTGATGGGCTCTGTTTACTTGTCTATCAGGCATGCTAAATGTTTGCATCTGTAGTTTCCAAGGTATTCATTTGCTTACCAGAAAGGAAAAAATTAGAAGAAAAAAAAGCATAATCTGCATATTTCCTACATTAGGATGTTGATTCATGGTGTCATTTCTGAAAGAGGGACAATATTATGACTCATGTGCATGGAGAGAAAAATGGCACATTTTATTTCTTTGTTGGTTCAATAAGTGTACATTTGATGGATGACATGAACTAATTGCATAGTTACCATGAAATAACACGCTTTGTTTTTCTGTAATAATGTAGTAACTACATAGTAACTTCTTAGAAAACAATAGCAATTTCATGGTCATGGGATAATGGTGCTGTTTATATTTTTCCAAATTCCATGCAATTAGCAGTGCCTACACCGTAAAATTTCCTACTTCTGAACAAATGCACACACGTGCCTAAAAGCCTTCTTCTTTGATTTACTGACCCTAACTTCATTTCTTCATTTAAGACCCTTACAGTCTTCAAAACTGAAAATTCACATTCTTTTTATGATCTACCTTTTAAGCCCAACATGTTACACAGAATTGCTTTTAAAGTTTTGTAGAGGTTTAAAAGCAAAGCATGAAAATTGAAAGAATATGCAGGACTTTCTCTGAAGTCACCAGAAGTCATTAAAAATTGCAAAAATGGGGAGAGGGTAGATTCAGCAGACAAACTTTGGACAAACTATAGTTATGGCTATCTCGACTCTTCGGTAGAGTGTATCCCTATAGAATGTGTATAGAATGTTTGTGTATCCTATAGAATGGAGTAGAAAGAGACATTCACAGGCTAAAAGAGTTAGAGGATGGGGAAGTGAGTTAGTGGTAGAGTGCTCGCCTAGCATGGAAGAAACCCTGGGTTCCATTTCTCAGTACCACACAAACAGAAAATGCTGGAAGTGATACTGTGACTCAAGTGGTAGAGTGCAAGCCTTGAGAAAAATGAGCTCAGGGACAGTGCCCAGGCTCAGAACTGTGTTCAAACCTCAGGACTGGGGAGAGAGAGAGAGAGAGAGAGAGAGAGAGAGAGAGAGAGAGAGAGAGAGAGAGAGAGAGAGAGAGAGAGAGAGAGAGAGAGACAGACAGAGAGAGAGACAGAGAGAGAGAGACAGAGAGAGAGAGACAGAGAGAGAGAGACAGAGAGAGAGACAGAGAGACAGAGAGAGAGAGAGAGACACACACACACAGAGAGAGAGGCCTTGCAAAGAAAATAGGAAACATAAGAAACATACAAAGGCTTATCAAGCAAGAGATAGCAAGAGAAAAATAAAATAGAAGCGATGGTAAAGAATAGAGATGGCAAGAAGACACTGAAAAGTACACAGAACCAGAAAATAAAAACACATGAGAGAGACTCAGAAAAGGGGAGAATTATCTCTATGTATAAAGTTTGATGTGAAGCCAATTTCTGAAAGTGTTCTGAATAAGGCTTTTCTGATTTATTGTGGTCAGTTTTGTTCAGAATGTTTTTGGAGTTGTGTGAGGGCCTGAGGCAATACTTGGTTCATTATAAAATTGCACGGCGTTTTCAGCCTTGGGTTTCATACCAGGAAATGAATCATACTGCCTCTGAAGAGTACTGTCATTTTTCTCTGTGGTCTAATTTAAATTCTCTATCACATACCATTGCAGAAATGACTTTTTAACATTTCATATGATTTATGCTGTTAATGAGCAAAGAATCAGAGCAGGTTGGGGTATTCTCTATAAAGGAAATGGAGTAAAATAAAATCCTGCCCATAAACCTTGCAGTATTCCAGTTTGGATGGAGCTCATCTGAACTGATCACCTTAAGCACTTACTTCTACTTAATGCAAATGAAATGGCATTTCTCAATGACTGTGGTGACTAGATAGACTCCTTGCCCATAGCACAGAACTAATTGAATGGAGAGGAAATATCCCAAAGGTAGAAAGAACCACAATGCCATCTGATTGAATCCAAAAGGCAAGCACTTTAGTGCAAAGGAAGATGGGAAGGTTCAAATAAATACCTGGTTTCACTGAAGCCAAGTGTATTCTGCTAACTCAGAGGTTTGTATTCTAGGTTTCAAATGTTGCATTTTCTAAAGCTTTCCCCTCATTATTTGTAAAGAATATCGCCATGTGTTGCCGGGGCCAACCGGCAGCAAACCAGGGTTCGCAGATTGGGGTTCCTGAAATAGGGGGCAAGGACTAGGAAAAATTAGAAGAGACAAACAGATGGGGTTCAGGAGGGCTACAGCCCAAATCAGGAGCCACAGCTTAAGAAGCCTGTCGCCCAAGACCGTAGCCCCGTTTATTTCCAGTTCTCAATCTTAAATACACATCTTTAAACTAGGGAACTGCCAGGGGCTACATTCGTACAAACAGTATCAAGTCTGAAATAGGTTGAATGAGAAGCTATCAAGTCCCAAACAGGTTAAATGAGAAGCTATTGACACAGCCCAAAATCATGATAAGAGCTTACTTCCTTGTGTACTCAATTGTGCGGGTCCAAGGTCACTGACCCCACAGTCACGGTCACTGACCCCACAGTCAGTCCCCAACATCTCCCCCGTCTTTATTTTAAAAGAAACACAAGTGCAATTTTACTCTTTTCTATACCCCTAATTATCCTGTCACATTTTCCAAAAATGACTTTGGTCCCTTGGTCTAATTCTCTTCTCCGGGAAGACACCAAATGGCGGACGACGCTGGTGCAGCGGGAGGGCCCGGAGGCCTCGGCGGCTTCCGAGGAGGCTTCGGTAGTGGCCTCAGGGGCGAGGTCGCGGTCCTGGGAGAGGCCGGGGCGCGGCCGCAGGGCTCGCGGAGGCAAAGCCGAAGACAAGGAATGGATCCCCATCACCAAGCTGGGCCGCCTGGTTAAGGACATGAAGATCAAGTCTTTGGAGGAGATCTATCTGTTTCTCCCTTCCCAACAAGGAGTCTGAGATCATCGACTTCTTCCTGGGGGCGTCTCTCAAAGACGAGGTGTTGAAAATCATGCCCGTGCAGAAGTAGACCCGTGCTGGCCAGCGCACCAGGTTCAAGGCATTTTCCTGATTGTCTGGGGAACTAAATCTCTGCAACCTTAAACAATGCTTTAGTTGTCAGATCCACAAACTTTCCTGAATTTGTGGCTGGAGTCAAATCAAACTTTACTCAGTTAGAACTTTAAACTACCACTATCACAGATGATTGACAAGTTCCTGCCCAGTTATGAAAGGCATGGGCATTAGTAAGGCATGCTTACAAACTATTCTATGACCTCCCGGCTCTGAATAATATTGAATGGCCAAGCACGAGTGACTCTAGGATCTGACACCATCTCTGCCATCACCGCAGAGGCTTTCTGCATCTGGATACTTCATAGTCCCAGTAGTGTCTCTCCACACAGGGATAAACATCCCCTGGGCATTTCACTTGCTTGGTTGCTGGACTTGAACTCGGGGTCTGGGTACTGTCCCTCAGCTCTCCAGCTCAAGGCTAGCACTCTGCCACTTTGAGCTCCAAAGCAACTCTGCCTCAATTAGCACTCTGCTGCCAGATTAGACACCACAGTCTCACAGGGACTTTGCTTTGCCCGGGGTTGGCTCAGAACTGCAGTTTTCAGATCAGTGAGTCCTACAAAAGGCCACGTTACTCCAATTAAAGCAACAAGGTGGTCAACACAGAAATAGTCTCTAAGCATGAGCTTACCTAGAACCTGGTAAAAGCCAAAGTTACATCTGAATAAGGATTGCTGTACTTCTCCATGGGCTAGCTGGAAGTTATTTTGGTAGTCCTGATTTTCCCTTTTTCTCTTTCTTAAAACATTTAAGACAACTTCACTTTCAAATATTATTCAGAAACCCAATTCTAATGTTCTTTAAAACGTTTACACTTTTTAAACTTAAACACTTAACATTTTAGTCTTCATTTGCATTTGAAAAACCTTTAAGGGCTCAAGGCACTCCCTTTTCTCCAGGTCTCCTTGGGCTCAAGGAACGCCCTTTGCCTTCAGGCCTCCTTTTAGAAGCAATCCAGTAACATGAAACCAAATCATACAGAGATAAACCTTTAAACATTCCTTTAAAATACTAATCACATTATCCACATTTTACCATTAGATTTCTAGTGTCAGTTTGCAAGAAAAGACAGACAGACAAAGTTTCTGACGGGCTTCTGGCGCCCGAACAGGGACCCTGAAAATCTGGGACGAAGGTGAAGGACCCCTCCCTGTGGTGAGTAACACATCGTAGGACTATTAAGAGAAGATCTTAAGAGAGTGTATAGTCAGGAGTAAAAATTATGGGTCAAGCTAATAGCCATGGGTTATTTCTACCGATCTTAACAGGCCTATTTGAAGCCCACGGAACGCGGGTGGAAAAAGGGGTGCTTCAGAGCTTCCTACAGTTTGTCGAGGAGGCATGCCCGAGGTCTATAGAGGAGGAATTCCAAAAAGCCTGGCAGCGGATAGGAAAAAGAATTCTAGATTATTATGATGTATATGGCCCCGAGAAGACCCCAATAGAGGCTGCTACTGTATGGAGTTTAGTAAGTGAATACATAGATCCTCTACATGAAAATGCTGAACTTAATCTTGAATTAAGGGAACTTTATGAGTTAAAGGACCCTTCTGAAGAACCTGAGGCTGAGCCATATGCCGCAGCCCAAGAGAGTCTAAGTGAGATCTTGCAAAGGGAACAACAACCAGTAGATATTGAGTATCAGAATTCAGGTCTGAATACCAAGGAGGAAAGTTATGATGAGTCATTGGAGGGCCGGGTGGCTACAATAGAGAAGAAGTTAGAAGAAATGCTACATCTTCTATCGAAAATGGGGACAGAGCAGAGAGCCCCCCCAGAAGTAGGAAAGAGATATGACCCTCAGGCCACTATGGTGTCTGATTCTAAACCTTACCCCTCACACCCACCGCCTCCGGCTGCAGCCTTACGGCCTCAATCCCTTTCTCAACCTTTAGGCAAGCCTAAAGGCCCTAGCAACAAGTCCCTGTTCAGGCGCCAGATGCCGGGGCCAACCGGCAGCAAACCAGGGTTCGCAGATTGGGGTTCCTGAAATAGGGGGCAAGGACTAGGAAAAATTAGAAGAGACAAACAGATGGGGTTCAGGAGGGCTACAGCCCAAATCAGGAGCCACAGCTTAAGAAGCCTGTCGCCCAAGACCGTAGCCCCGTTTATTTCCAGTTCTCAATCTTAAATACACATCTTTAAACTAGGGAACTGCCAGGGGCTACATTCGTACAAACAGTATCAAGTCTGAAATAGGTTGAATGAGAAGCTATCAAGTCCCAAACAGGTTAAATGAGAAGCTATTGACACAGCCCAAAATCATGATAAGAGCTTACTTCCTTGTGTACTCAATTGTGCGGGTCCAAGGTCACTGACCCCACAGTCACGGTCACTGACCCCACAGTCAGTCCCCAACAATGTGTAGAAAGAGTACATCAAGAACTGGCTGTGCCTTCATTTCGTCTCTAGGTCCTCTCATGAAAGTTGTTTAAGTAGGGCCAGTCATATTCCAGACTCGGGCTCACCATACACCTTAGATATACTTATCCTTCATCTAAATTTATCTTCATTGTGAATTGTTCATAAAGCATAATTGACAGTTGGTTCCAAGAGAATCTGAAATAATTTAAAACTATTGATCTAAGCAGCAGACGTGGAACCCTGTTTCCCCTCCTCATGTGTAATGTGTTAGATTCAGTGTGAGGAAACATAATGCTCACAGCTGGTGTCTGCCCGCAGGAGTCGACGTAGCCTAATGCTTTAACACTGTTGCAGGCTGAGTTACATTCTCGAAAAATTATTTATGAATATCCTCACCCCTAGCACCTCAGACAACATCTGCATTTGTAGATGGAGCACTTAAACAGGTACTTAAATTAATTATCTAATTTGGTGATGTTCCTAGGGAGCTCTTAAGTGACAGGTTCTTGTCTTCACCAGAGGAATAATTCAGAGATGAGACAAAGTAAGGAATTGGGATAAAATTTTATGGCAGAACAAATGTTCACATAAAAAGGGAGAATGTAGGGGCTGGGAGTTTGGCCTAGTGGTAGAGTGCTTGCCTAGCATGCACAAAGACCCAGGTTTGATTCCTCCATACCACGTATAGATAGAAAAAGCTGGAAATGGTGTTGTGACTCAAGTGGTAGTGCTCTATCCTTGAGAAAACCCAAGGACAGTGCCCAGGCACAGAGTTCAAGGCCCAGGACTGGCAATAAAAGGGGAGAATAGTGTCTCATAACAAACTTGCATGGAAGAGGAGTTTTATTCATGAGTCTGGGTGAGGAAAAGAATTCTAGAAATCGGTTGAGATTATTTTCCTTATTTGAGGTTTATTGAATCAGATGCATGATGAGAACACCTGATTCTGCAATGCTAATGAAGGAAGATAGCATTGAAATCAAGCAAAGTCGTGGTGGTCCCATTGATTTCTATTTTGTTTGGGTATCCTGTGGTGTCCTGCTCTATAGGTCTCTTTGAGTGCACCAACCTCTAGCCACCACACTCACCCCCCCACACATACCTTTGTTTCTCTCTTGCTCTCTCTCCCTCTCATCTCTGTATAGCCTTCTTCATTATGACATGTGACTGGTATCTTTATTTTTTTTATTAAATGTTATTGTAAAGGTGATGAACAGAGGATAAAGGTAAACATTACATTTCCTTTTGAACAATGCTGACCCCTCCCTCATTTTTTCCCATTTTCCACCTTCCAACCTCGCTCCCCGTTGCCATGTTATAAAGTTCATTTCCAACGTGGTGTCCAGTGAGTATTACTGTTGAATTAGTTCACCCTTAGTCCTATAGTTTCTGTGATTCCCCTTCCCCTCCCCAAATCAGAGAAATCTGAATATAAGATCAAGGGTACAGAAACAAAACAATGACAAAAGCAAGCGACCCAAAGGGAAAAAAAAAAGAAAGAAAAAAGAAAGAACTGCTAACAGTTCAATAAAAGCATTTTATGGACAGTTCTTGGAGTTCATTTCATTATGCATCATTTACAAGGTCATCTTAAAACAAGGACACTGAGTCTAATCAGTGCCATTTTGGCCACATAGTAGATGATAGGGAATCGGGTTTAATTGATGCCATATTGTCTTCGTGGTGAAGGAAGATAAAGTCCCACAACCCCCAGGGGACGAGCATGCCTGAATTCCTAGAGGAAGAAGCAGGGACTTGGACAGTAGGTTACTGGACCCACCAGTCTTGTGTCACGAACTCTTAAGCTTCCTGTGATTCTGCCCCATGACAAGTACACCATTTAGGCCTAGACCATCTCATGTGCCAGTATGCCGTTCCTTATGTCTTTTTATACTCCTCTACTCACTATGGTGTCCCAGTTCAGTTCCCCATCGGAGTCAATCTGGTTTGTTGGTATTTTTTTCTGCTCCTTCTTTCCTTTCTTACTCTCATGGTTCAGTTTTCTAAATGTATTCAAGGTGGCTGTAGGGTCTTTGGAACAGGAGGCTACCTATTCTCATCAGCTTTCTAATAAACACTCCCAATTTGACCTCTAAAAATGTGGCTTCTCTGTGTCTCATGACTGAATTGCCATACAATAATCCACGTAGCTATTGAGCCATTGTGATTCTCTCCTAAGAATATCCTCCCTTTTTCTCGCTGGGTGAATGCTTAGAGTGCTGTTAATCATGTTCAAGAGTAATGATGTGCTTTTTACTATCCATTGTACTGACGCGTAGCTTTAGAGACATATCCTAGTTATTGTAAATGAGGGCAACCATAGATCAAGAAAATGTGGTATATTTACCCAATGGAATTCTATGCTTCCCGCAGAAAGAATAAAATTGACCCTTTCATAAGAATATAAAAAATATTATATTAAGTAAAGTAAGCTAGACCCAAAGAAACAGGCTGCCTGGTGACTGGCTTCTTTATTTGACAAAGAAATTAGGATGCAGAAATGAACAGTAAGAAGATCCTGTGAGGACAAAGAGAGAAGAAAGCCATCCATCCACAAATCATCTGGAAAGGAAAGCTGCAAAAGAAAACCCTGATGATCCTTGAATCCAGATTTCTGCTTTCTAGAACACTTAGTTAAGTTTTTCTTATTTGAGCTGAGCAACACTCATTTAAAGCAACCCTAGCAAATGAAGGCATTGAGTTATCAAGGTTTGGAATAAGAATCATTATTAGACTATAGACATCACTTAACTAGTAAAAGTTATATATTTTTCTGATTAAGTCTATAGTGTATCAAGTATAAATTATATAACTAAGCATCTTAAAATAAACAATGGTAAATATATTATGTCTATGTACATATATGTGTTTATATACATATATAATATGTATATATTTATATATATGTATATATATATATTTGGCTTTAACTTGAGGAGGACAGAGAGTGAGGAAGAAATAACAGAGTACTCATATATCAATATCTCTGATAAAAAGTATGTATATATACACACATGCATATATACATACATACATACATACATACATACATACATACATACATACTTTTGGTAACTTTTTAACCAACTGAACCCTCAGTGTGAGAATTCTTTTTCATTTGCATGGGCTATTTGGCATAATGCTCCAAGGCCCATATTTTCTCAGCAATGGCACCACCTTTCTGCTCCCTTTGCTTGTTCCCTTAAAGACCAGGGAGTTACCAGTCCTTCTCTTACATTTCTCCTTCAGTGTCTTTCTTTATCATTCGCTGATGATGGCTGTTCTTCCTTCCCAATGCCTTCTATAAAAGTTCTAACTTCTCCTTTACCTTAGGAACTTCATGTTACTTGCACTCTACTTGATATTTGATATTATGGTTATCCTTTCAGAATTTCTCTCTTTTAAAATCTAACCCAGTCTTATTCAACTTATGCTCCCCAGAGTTTTTGGTACTAGTGTTATTAGACCAGATAAACTGAAAAACACAAAGAGAGATACACATTTCAGAAAAATTTAAATATGAAAATTGACCAGAAATAGGCTGCATGGTTTTCATCATTCGTAATAATTAGAATGTACCTATAAATATAGAAGTAAATCCAATTAATAATAAAAGGCAAACAATTACATGTACACAATCCTCAGATCTCAGCCTCCTGAGCAGCTAGGATTACAGGCATGAGCCACTGTGCCTGGCGAAGAGTTTTTTTTTTTTAATATTTTTATTGTATTTTTCAGTTCTTGTTTTTTCTTTCCTTTAGTTGCTGTTTTTTTTTTAATTTCTGTACCCTTTGTCTTGTATATAAATTTATCTGATTGGGAGGAGTGGGAAGCACAGAAATGGTGGGAAAGAGTAAACCAATCCAGCAGTTATACTTAATACATATTATATTGGAAATGAACTATACAGCCCAGGGGAAGAGGAGATAGAAGGAGAAAAACTGGGAGAGAATGAGGAAGGGGATGACCTGTTCAAAATGAAATTTACTCATTATCTGACTTAGGTAACTGTAACTCCTCTGTAGATCACTTTTACAGTAAAATTTAAATATATATATATATATAGAGAGAGGGGGGGGGGGCCTGGAGTATGGCCTATTGATAGATGGCTTGCCTAGCACGAAGCCCTGGATTTGATTCCTTGGTAACACATACACAGAAAAATCCAAAAAGCAGAAAGTGGTGCTGTGGCTCAAGTGGTAGAGCATTAGCTTTGAGAAAGCTCAAGGACAGTGCCCAGGCCCTGAGTTCAAGCCCCAGTAATAGCAAAAAAAAGACCAAAATGAAATCAGTTCTGTTTAATTTTTTGCTCGCCTAGCACATTTCTGCTATCAATACTAGTTACAAAAGCTAGAAAGTGCAGCAATAAATATTTCAGAAAATTTTAAATATGTAAATTGACCTTATTAATTTAGTTTGTTAAGGCTAGTATCCAGTTATTTTATTATTGTTGTTATTATCATCATTTTATTATTATCTGTATGGTAACAGAAACAATAATAACAAAATCTTCTCATTTGAAAAAAAGAGTATGCTGATCTGTGCTCTGGGAAAAGTTACTTATGTTGTCACATTCCAGCATTGTGGGTAGAGCTACTCTACAACTTCAAACCTCTATTTGTTTCTTTGTGCACACACACACACACACACACACACACACACACACACACACACACACACACACACACACAGAGGTTCTGAAGCTTGAACTCAGGGACTGGGTGTTGCCCTTGAGCATTTTGGTGAAGGCTAGCAGTCTACCACTTGAGCCATGTCTCCACTCTCCACTTCTGGCTCTTTTGGTAGTGTTTTGAAAATAAGAATATCCTGGACTTTCCTGCTAGGGCTGGATAATGCTCAGATACAATACTCAGATATCAGTCTCCTGAGATGCTGGGATTACAGGTATGAGCCACTTTGCCCAGCTTCCTTCCTTCCTTCCTTCCTTCCTTCCTTCCTTCCTTCCTTCCTTCCTTCCTTCCTTCCTTCCTTTCTTTCTTTCTTTCTTTCTTTCTTTCTTTCTTTCTTTCTTTCTTTCTTTCTTTCTTTCTTTCTTTTTAAACTGAGATTTTATTTACCTTTGGAGTACAAAGAAATGATCTCTATTGTACTATTTATTTCTACATGTTCTCAAAGGTAAGTGCCTTTGGTTTCTCAATTTAACCTCACCTTGTTAGCATACCTACTCTGACTTTTTTTTGTGTGTGTGTGTCATGGGGCTTGAACTCGGCCTGGGCACTGTCCCTGAGTTCTTCATCTCAATGCTATCACCCTACCCTTGAGCCAAACCCTACTTCCCACTTTTAGAAGTTAACTGGAGATAAGAGTCTCAGGTCCTTTTGTGCTGGGCTGGCTTTGAACCTTAATTCTCAGATCTTAGCCTCCTGAGTAGCTAGCATTACAGGCGTGAGCCACCGAGCCCTCCCTACTCTGACTCTTTTGAATCTGGTTTCAATCTACAGTGATGTTCTGCTTATCATTGCTGCTCATGAAACATTGTCTGGTGTTCCCATAATGTATACTGGGAGAAAGTTGAGCTTTTTGCTAGATGCAGTTTTTATCTGTTAGAACATATAGTAAATAATTCAATTTTTCTCTCCTTTCAGTATTGTAATTCAGTTTCACATTTTACTTAGTTGATAGTGCTTGAAGTTGTTTCCATTTTTATCAGGAGTGTAAGTACACTGAACTGGACACAAAGTGCATTTTCTTAAGGTTCTAACTTGAGAGAGGAAAGAGAGAGACAGGAAGAGGGTGAGAAAGAAAAGAAATGGCAGAGTGCATATATATATACATATATATGTATATATGAATGTCTTTGATGAAAAAAGCAGTTTTTCCCCTCAAATCTTTATTCTTTCAGAAGCCCATATTCAACATACATCCATATATGTATATATAAAATATATGTATGTATAAATACACACGTATATGCATACATTTATTTATACATGTAAACACACATATACATGTATGTATATATGTATACACATGCATATGGAGATATATGTATATATGTATGCAAATATAAGTAAATATAAATATGGATAAGAAAATAGTATGAATGGCTTAGCATGTAGGCATTTGCTGAGGAAGTACTTGGACTCACTCCCTACCCATATTTACATATGTAGTCATGAACTGTTGCATGTTTGTCTTAGGAAGTGATTTTTCTTTCCAGGGAAATATTCTACTAAAGCCCTCTTCTTATATCTCCTTATCCATCATGCATGATCTGAAATTCCAACCTAGCTCTTGTCTTTTATTCTTTTTCCTCTCTCAATAGAAAGTCATTTACTCAAAGATTATTTTGTTCTCCTTTTTTAATCTGTAAGCAGTGTACAGAGAAGTTGTCACTTAAGAAGCAATTTATGAATACAATGCATCTTACTCAATGTCACCTTTTTTTTTTCTTTTGCAAATCCTTTTCTCCTTGCTCACTTCTTCCAGTTGATTCTGACTACCCCTTTTTCTGATGCTCCATGGTCTGAACTTCCTTCTGCTTCTCCTCATCTGTTCCTAATCATTACATCCACTCTACTGTGTCTCCTGACTGTCTCACTCATGCCTCCTGCTACACTGTTCATCTCTATTTACCCATTATTCCAAGTGAAATATTAAGATTGGGTCACTTGGTTACATTTTGTTTTCTTGGAAGAAGTTAGAAATTATGATAGATGGCATGCAAAAACATTGATTTAAGACTTGGTTTCATTGCAAAAACAATCAATACATAACAAAAATTCAATTAAGTAAGGGAAGGGTTGGGTTGGGATGGGTGAAGGAGAATGTTGAGTGCATCAAGATGCACTGTACTCATAAACAGTTTTGGTGAATAGCAATTCCTTTGTACAACTACTTAACGATAACAAAAATAATTTAAACAAAGATTTCAGACCTCAAATTCACCTCATATCAATCCTTTTCAGTAAGATTGTCTATAAGTAGTCAGAAAATCTGAAAAAATGAGTCTGGTTGACTGTGGAAGTTTCTAAGACTAACTCTTAGCAGTGGATAGGATGTAGTTTTTGAAAGGAAATGTCTACATTAACTTCTTAGCATGGAATATACACTTCATGCCACACATTTCACATTTCAGGTCAACTTATTATTGTTCAAATACTAAGTATGGTTAAAGTGTTGGTAAAGTATTAGTTAAAGCAAGGTAGTAGCTCATCAATATTTTAGACCATACCAATATTAATCAGTAACTTTGGCCCTGAAGTATAAGTTAGGAAAATAAAATAACAGAAAATAGCTTTTAATTTTAGACTGAATTACTTTCTAAACCTTGTGCTATAACCTATCAGAAGTGTGGAGGAGGGTGAGTTACACAGACTCTTTGGGTCTTCTTCTTTCTCTCTGTTAAGTGAGAATAGTGTCCTCTTCTAGGATTCAAATTTTGTGACTAAATTCAAGTATTTTTACTTCAATTGCAAAAAAGTATGACTTGAGGAATATGTTTGGTATGATTCAAGGAGGCCTAGTTTATATGTTAAATGCAAAAATATTTTTTAGGAAACCTTGGGGGAAATAGAAACTCAACAAGTGTTTTCCCAAATCAGTTGTTAGTAAGACACAATGAAGAAGCAGAGAAATACATAGAAATATGTTTCATATATATATATATGTAGTTTGCTTTTATAGTTTCCATATATTAAGATAATTGGAGCAATGAAAATAATCAGCAATTTAAAATGGAAGCTTTAAATTAAAGTTACAGTGTGGGAAGTTCTACTTGCAGGTGTTTATTTGTTCTTGAATAGCTTGTCAAAGAGTCATTTCAAGGCATTTCTCAAAGAGTGAGCAGCCTACAGTTTTTCATTTAATGATTCCTTCCCAGAAGGGCCAAAGAAACCATGCCAGATGGTGTGATGACATCTCTAAAGTGTTAATAGAGTGGCCAGCATACAGAAAAATATTTAAAAATATAGCTATGATTCAGTGGATTTAGCGACATGAACAAACTAGTGCCTTCCTTCACAGTTGAAGATGCATCTTCAGAGATTCTGGTCCTTAGGCATTGTCACGTGACCAACCTTCCCACTTTTTGGTGCCCCAAGATAGCATATATCCTTGCTCTGAGACTTTGTGTAACAGTTTTAGGGGGAATCTCCTTTGTCTTGGCAAGTTCAAATTACATTTCATGTCATAGCAGCCAATCCCACCGTGTCAGATGCACCATTCTCAAATACACAGCCCGCACTCTTTATATGTGTGATGTGTGTTTGTATATATAAATATATGAAATATATCTGAATTATGTTACTTGCTTTTCAGAGAGGGTAAATATGTTTATTAACCCCTAAAACTTGACTAACTTCAGATTTATATGTTCTGCTCTACTGAGTGCAGGCCTTATGAAACCATCTGCCTGGTTGAGGGTTTTGCACAATGTTTCCATCTGAGGGTTTTATTTTTCACTGATTTGTACTTTTTTCCCCCTTCATCTTTCAGTCAGTAGTAATTTTATGACATGATACATTTGCTAGCACCTTGGCTAACTATGTTCGTGCATTCCTTTACACCTTCTAAAACTGTAAATGTAATCTAACACACGGCTGTCAGAGGGAGTCCAAGAAGTGGGAGGCTGCAGATGAGAGGTGTGGTAGGAGAGATGAGTGCATGCAGCCGATAACTGTACTTGATTAGCTAGATTTAAATAGTGTCGGATGAATTTGCCAGGTGAAAATAAAAATTGTCAGTTCAGTTTAATTTCATGGTGAATCAAACAAGGAAATTAGATTCTGCTACTCTGTCAGTTTGACATCCATAGCAAGTGACAATTAGAGATGATGAGGGAACTTCTATTTACTCTGGAGCTCTTGATTTTTTGATAGGCATGTAACTTTTATTTACCCTTGCATTGCACAGGAATGTGGCGGAACATTAGCATTACTAGAGGTTGCTAGAACGTTCCAGATCTAGGCTGCGCAGCTGCAGGAGGAGCAGGTAGAATAGCAAGGGCTCACTTTCAGAGCTGCAGGGCAAAAAATTCTCCCACTGTTAGGCCAGTGGGGTTTAGAGCTGAAATGCAGATCACAACACAGTGGTCACACCTCCCGCTTCAGCAGACAAGATTACATTCCAACAAGTCGGGTCTGGAGGGCAAGAAATGAAAATGACTGATTTCAGATGTAGCAGACACGCCATTCCAGTTTGGCATTAATACATCCAAGACCAAAGTACTGAACAACTTTGGAGGACTCCCATTTAAACACAAATACCTATCCAGATAGTCTCCCGTGCCACTCCTAATACAAGCAAATGGAATTTCAATTCCAAATTAGGGTTCAAAGAGCACAGAAAATTCAGTAGAACTGAAGCATGAAATGACCACATGGAAAGTTGCAGCAAAAGTTCTTGGCAAGAACTAGGTCCCACCAGCACAAGGAAATCATTTTTCCCTCTAACTTTGCTCCAAAGAAAGTTTCAGGGTTGATTTGCTATCTTTGGATAGCAAAGACAGCATTGGGACCTAGAAAGAGGAGACTGATTATTTTATTCAAAAGGAAGAATGGAAACCAAAATGTTTTCACCTTTGATCTAATGGATATATGGTCATTTTTCAGGAGATCCTATATTTTGGGTGCCTAAAGGTAATAAAAAGTGTTTAGCTCATACATTTCATAAACTATTTTTGTAGATCTGGATGTTTTGAGATCTCATTAAAAGGCTTCTCCTCTCCTCTCCTTTCCTCTTCCCTATTCCTCTCTCATCCCCTCCACTAACTCTCCCATCCTCTTTCCTTTTCTTATTTCTCTCCTCTTCTCTCTTTTCCCTTACCCTATCCTAGCCTTCTCTCTGTGTGGTTAGTTATGGAGAGAGAAAATTCCAACTCAAATTAGATGCTTGTTTTCTGAGAAGGCCAATATATCCATATTTGATATCAGTTTCTCATATGTCCCTCTCACAGTAATCCCTGTTGTAATATCGTATAGCTACCATATACCAAGATCATGATGAAAAAGTCAATGCACAAAAGAAGTTGTGCATTTTTGGAACCAGGAAAAGTTTCTGGGCAATTCAGGATAGCTGAAAATATAAATCCCACATTAGAAAAACTAGATAATGGTGATGAGTGTGACCTAGTAGTAGATTGCCTGCCTAGCATGCATAAAGCTCTAGGTTGGATTACTTGGCACCACATACAGAGAAAAAAACCCAGAAGTGGGGCTGTGGCTCAAGTGGTAGAGTGATAGCCTTGAGAAAAAGAAGCTCAGGGACAGTGTCCAGGCCCTGAGTTCAAGAGCCCCAGGCTGGAAAAAAAAACAAAAACCCCTAAAAACTAGGTAACTATATTGAGTATATTTTTATATTCTAAGATGATTTTGAATGCATTCCTCTAATCTAACATGCTGAAGAAAAGTTACACTAAAAATGAAAGGAAAGTAATTCTACATTATTTGAAGGCGATGATTTCAACTGCTCACGAAATAGGAACATATGAGACCCTATTCTAATTATTTGGCAAAGCAATGAGTCATGGATGTTAAAGAGATGAGGGAGCAAATGAATTTATTTTTTTCTGGTCTATTTTCTGGCCTCAACACAAGTTTAAAACCAGAGAAGGGAACAATATTTATTGTTTCAGCTACAGAAAACCCTCAAAGATTTGATTAGTGCTCATGCAAGAATTCTAGTATAAGTGGAGGGCCCTCCTTCTGGGAAGGTTGTTAAATATAAACTCCAAAAGTATCCATTTAGAAACTTCTTCAAGATTTTTAAATGAGATATAATAATGACAAACAGCTTGAACTAGAAATGAATTAGCACTCCCTTGCACAGCCTTATGTAAATCCTCTCATTTTGAAATCTTATCTTTTATTGGGATGCTAATCGATGCTTGAATATACTGTCTGGAATATACCAGCACAATAAAGATTTATAAGTAAAATATTATATAATATTTGAGGAACCAAGGAAATGACTCTTTCATTTGATCTCACAGTCATAAAACCATTAACAGTTAGCTGGCTACTGTCTAAATATGAGCATACTAGCTACAATACTTTCCTTCTCTTTTATTTTCCTTTTGCTTCATTTCATTTTATTTATTTTTCCTTTTTACCTCCCTCCCCCCAAATTTTTAAGGGTAGTTAAATTGTCAGCAGACCATAACTTGCAGTTCTATTTTATTGATGGCAAATACTTGAAACTGAAGTTATAATATCTATTCTTCTTTAGCTAATATTATGAGGGGTTCCTGAAGGAAAATACAGGCATGAAGCCCTATGAAGTGTGCCTTTAAAGAATTACTTGCTGTACTGTGCCAGAGGGCTTTTATTTTTGACATTACTTTGTCTTCTCCTTGTGAAGACTTACACTGGCAAAATATGATATAAACAGGTTTGCTCTCTGGTTTATAAAATGTATCAAATGATGGCTCCAAATTGCCCTAGAAAGAAATATATTTCACGGCTAGCATATTAATTGCCTATTGGAACATTCTCTAGTTTGGCCATAACACAATGCCATGGCTCATTTCCTGCAGATACTTGACTTGCCGAGCCAGTGGTTACATGCAGATATTCCAAATGCCTTCGTAAACACAGGGGCACATGCTGTTCAGCAGTGATTAATTCCTACAAGACCATGTGATTCCCTGTAATTTTTTAATGGTGCCAAAGTGATCTATAGCATGAGTACAGACTTTGGCTAACTCAGCAAATGCCCCAAAGAGATGCTGGAACATCCCTTCTTTCAGGCCTTTGTGTGGATTTTATTCACCGTGGAAAAGGACCTGCAGCTTATGCTGCAAAGAGACTTTAAGGAACTTGATTAGGGGGAGGAGTGATAAAAATAATATTTTATTATTTTATTTTCTCCTCTTGAAGATATGTTATTCCATCTTCTGGTACTCACATGATCACCCTTCAAAACAGTAGGCTCCCTTTAAATAAATAAATAAATATATATATATATATATATATATATAGAGAGAGAGAGAGAGAGAGAGAGAGAGAGAGAGAGATTCTTTATTCATTATGTAAAAAGATCCTTATGAGGATACATGCCAGTGGCCAGTTCTATCAAACAACAGAGCATGAACAGAGTGCATTTAGAAACCAGTGAGGTTACAGCGGCAATCAAGGTTTTCAGCGATGCGCTCCAATTTTAAATGAGAATTCTGGTGACTCTGTGATGTCAGATGGTGTATTTTGATTAAAACATTTCTTTATTGAATTTTTTATAGGCCCATTACTGAAGTCCCTGGGTACATATAAATATATGTATTTTTTCCACAAAAATGGCAATCCAGTAGAGGGATGAGAGTGGTGCCGGAATCATAAGATAGGAAATGTTAAACTCAGTGGCTAAGGAATGTACCATGTCCTAAACATCAGCGAGTCAAATTCTCCCCAGAGCCTGAGCCACTCTCCAAACTAAATTACGTGCTTAGGGAAAGATATGAATAGCTATGGACATCAAAGATAAAAGCTTATGCTGGCACAGTCTCATTTCTATGTACCATTTAACACCTTAAATTATTTTAAAAAATACACTTAGATACATAGAGAGGAAAGGCTGTACAGATTTATGGGCTAGAGACCGGCTTTGCAGGTTCTAGTCTTGCTTTCAACACTTGCTTTCTGGAGGATTTTGAGAGATCAATTAAAATACCTGCGGATTGGAGGTTTCATTGAAGAAGAGGAGGGAACAATTCACAGTGCACATGGGCTGTCTTCACACATCCAATCACCTGAGAGGAAATAATGTGCCCAGAATATAATCTGTGGAGGAAGAAAAGTGGACAACAAATAGAGATTGCTCTGATTTGATGATGAAGACTTTCAAAAGAAGCCTTTAAAAAGAAAAATCAAAAATAAAAAGTTTCTGTACAGATAAAAACATAGTTGCAAAAGTAGAGAGATAGCCAACCAACTTGGAAAAGATATTCACCAACAATACATCTGACAAATGCTTAATATCCAGTATCTACAGGGAACTCAAGAAACGAATCCCCCCAAAACCCAATAAACCATTCACTAAATGGGCAAGGGAACTAAAGAGAGACCTATCAGAAGAAGAGATCAAAATGGCAGAAAAACATATGACAAAATGTTCATCATCCATGGTCATAAAGGAAATGCAAATAAAAACAACCCTAAGATACCACCTTACCCCAACAAGAATGGCCAAGATTTTGAACTCAGACAATAACAGTTGCTGGCGGCGTTGTGGAGAAAAAGGAACCCTACTACACTGCTGGTGGGAATGTAGACTAGTTCAGCCACTCTGGAAAGCAGTGTGGAGGTTCCTTAAAGAACTGAAAATAGACCTTCCCTATGATCCCGCCATACCACTTCTGGGCATCTATCCTGAACAGCATGACCCAGGATATTATAAAGACACCTGCTCAGCTATGTTCATCTCTGCACTATTCATAATAGCCAGGCAATGGAAACAATCCAGATGCTGTACTGCAGATGAATGGATACAGAAAATGTGGTATATATACACAATGGAATTCTACATAGCCAACAGACCAGATAAAATAATGGCATTCACAGGGAAGTGGATGAATCTAGAGCGAATCGTGTTGAGTGAGACAAGTCAACATGAGGAACAAAAGGCGCATGGTATCCTTAATAAGTGGCTATTAAATCCAAAGAGTACAAGAGCGAGGACTCAATAACTGCATACCCAAAGCTATGAACATGGTAATGGGAACACAAACATAACTATATAGACATAAAAACCTATGACTCTATAGACATAATGTTTTATTTCATAAATTGATATGTTTCTATGACATACAAACCCTTAGCCTAATTTTGATTAAGTTCTAAATACTAAGTCCCAGTGATTGTAATTAGAGATTCCCTCCTTGAACACTCGTTTGTTAAACTTGTCATTTAAAATATGATGTAAACATAAACCATATAATTAATGATTGTTGTTCTTAAGGTACTATATCATCTCTCATCACTTTTGCTGTCCCTTGGTTATCTCATATTGTTACACTATCTCATTTTGTTACCTGATATATCGGATATATTTGTATTTGGTTATTTGAAATTGGATAGGGAACCGGGGAAAACAAGATGAGGGGTGGGGGTGAGGGGGAGGGAAATGGGGACCAAGACATGTGAAAGGGTATCAATGTATGGGAATTAATGCACCATCTACTGGCATATATCATGTAACCCTTCTATTAATTACAATAAAAATATATAAAAAAAGAAAAATCACTATCAGAGGCTTTAAGTTAAGCCCTCTGTTGTAAGGACTGGTCAACCATTTATCTTATTGGAACCAATCCTGGAAATGATGAGATAAATTCTGTAGATTAATATTACTCAAAAATAGGCTCTGATGCCAGGGTAAGATCTGAGAATGTTTTCCTGCGCCATGACCCTAGGCTCTAAGTTGGGAAGTTGCAATGAGCAGAGTTGTAAAGGTGAAGTTACTTGCCATCCACATTTTATTGCAAAAGTCACAACTTGCTTATTGAGATGATTTACTTGGTTTTAAGATGTGGGATAACACTGAAGCCAAATAATTCCTGGTGAATTTTGAAGGAATCATGCCTGTCTTCTTTTAGAATGGCTCCCATTTCTTTGTGATGTAATGTGATGTGATATGTGTGTGTGTGTGTGTGTGTGTGTGTGTGTGTGTGTGTGTGTGTGTGTGTCTATGAGTAGAAGTGTATATACATACACTATGATTTAGGTAGACATAGGTAATTCTAAAACAAAACAACATAAATGATAGATGTAATGAAAAATCTGAATGATATAATAGGCATTTGTTTTTCCCTGCTCATATACCTTGCAGGAGAATATACTTAGCCAGTGTTCATTCTTCAGCATTCAAATGTAAGATTTTCCTAAATAGTGGAAGTTACAAATCATAAAATGTTGCCTTAAAACCACCACCTTCCCTAAAGTAGCTGCTGAGGATCAGGAATACTGTTGATGGGTTTCATATTCTTTATTAAGGGAAGATGGCTGAGGTGTGGATGTTTTTAGATACATAAACACATATGCCAACTGGTTTATACCTTTGCTGTTGTTTTTTGTTTTTTCTTCTAAAGTGAATTTTTTCTATCTGTCATGGGGCTTGAACTCTGGGCCTAGGCATTTTCCCTGAGCTCTTCAGTTCAAGATTACCTTCCTTCCCCTTGAGCCATAGCCCCACTTCCCATTTTCTAGTGATTAATTGAAGATAAAAGTCTCTTGGACTTTAGTGCCAGGAATGGCTTTAAACTGCTATCCTCACAATTCAAAATTTCATATGGAATAATAAAAGACCCCGTATAGCAAAAACACTTCTTAGCAGAAAGAACAGCACTGGAGGAATTTCAATTCCAAACTTTAGACTCTATTACAGAGCTATAATTCTCAAAACAGCTTGGTACTGGCACAAGAACAGGCCTGAAGACCAATGCAATAGAACTGAGGACCCAGATATTAAACCACAGACCTATGGCCACCTAATCTTTGAGAAGGGAGCCAAAAAAATAGAATGGAAGAAAGACAGCCTCTTCAACAAGTTGTGCTGGCAGAACTGGTTAAGCACCTGCAGAAAACTAAAGTTGGATCCTTCTTTGTCACCTTGCACTAGAATTAACTCCAAATGGATCAAAGACCTGGAGGTAAAAGCTGACACACTGAAAACTTTACAGGAAGTAATAGGAGATACACTAGGCCTCCTTGGCACAGGTCGAAACTTTCTTAATAAGGACCAAGAATCACAACAAATCAGAGAAAGGCTGGATAAGTGGGACTGCATTAAACTGCGGAGCTTTTGTATGGCAAAGGACATACCTAGTAAATTAATTAGGAAGCCTACAGAGTGGGAGAAGATCTTCACCAACCAAACAACGGACAAAGGCCTCATATCTAAAATATATCAACAACTTAAAAAATTGAATCACTCCAAAACTAAACTCCAAAGTAACAACCATCCCATTAAAAAATGGGCCAAAGACTTAAAGAGAGTCTTTTCTGAACAAGAAGCAAAAATGACCTATAGACACATGAAGAAATGCTCAACATCTCTGGTCATAAAAGAAATGCAAATCAAAACAACTCTAAGATTCCACCTCACTCCAGTTAGAATGGCCAGGATCAGGAAAACGAATAATAACAGATGCTGGAGGGGATGTGGTCAGGAGGGATCACTACTACACTGTTGGTGGGAGTGCAAACTCGTTCAACCACTATGGAAAGCAGTGTGGCAGTGCCTCAAAAGGCTAAACATAGAACTCCCCTATGACCCAGCAATTCCACTACTTGGCATTTACCCAACCATCCAGAAACAAGGACATACTAAATCCACTAGCACAACAATGTTCATTGCAGCACTATTCACCATAGCAAAGATATGGAACCAACCTAGATGTCCCTCAGTTGATGAGTGGATCAACAAGTTGTGGTATTTGTACACAATGGAATTCTATGCTGCTGTCAGAAAGAATGACATCGCCCCATTTGATAGGAAATGGAAAGACTTAGAAAAAATCATATTAAGTGAAGTAAGTCAGACTCAAAGGAACTTAGCCTCAATGGTTTCCCTCATTCGTCATAATCAGTAGAAACCTTGGGCTCTACTAGCAGAGATCTGCAATAGAGCAAAATCTTGATACGTAAGGCCATATAGTATGAAGCTAATTGAAAGGACCTCCAGGATATTGAAACAAAAGCCATATAACGAATGATTGTTGTCCTTAATGTACTATGTTGTCTCTCATCTCCTTTGCTGTCCCTTGGGTATCTCATATTGGTATAGTATCTCACTTTGTTATCTGATATATTGAATTTATTTGTATTTGGATATTTGAAATTTGATAGGGAAGGGGGGAAAACCAAGACGGGTGGGGGGATGGGGGGGGAGGGTAATGGTTACCAAGACATGTGAAAGGGTATCAATGTATGTGAATTAATGCACCTTCTATCTGGCAAATATCATGTAACCCTTTTATTAATTACAATAAATATTAAAAAAACTGCTATCCTCAGATCTCAGCCTCCTGAGTAGCTAGGATTGCAGGTGTGAGCCACCGTGCTGGCCTCTAAAGTGAATTTTAATTGGGGGAGGTCACAGTGGACCTTATAAACCCCTGGCACTTGCCTTTCCATGCTTTCAGTGATTCAAGGGACATCTTGCGTTGATGTACAATAATAAAACCTAGGCTCATATATGCATGTTACCAAATCAGCAAGCATTTTAGATGCTTAGTGTAATTCATAACCTAGATCGAAAACTGAATTGAAACTTTAATTGTATTGCATGGGTTGAATCAGCATGATCCATTTATTCTGGGGAAATCTGTTTTCTCCTAATTCTAATTAAAAACGCCTTTTACTTAATGCTTCCTATTGTCTTGTCTAGGTGATAGGAATGAAAATTGAATGAAGTGTAATCTTTGTTTCCAAGTTGTTTAGTGGGGGGTGGGGAGACCATTAATTCCACAATTATCCAGTTGAGGGATGTGAATTTGGGGATAATGTGAAGGCCACAATTACATCCAGATGTCCCTACCTGCTGGGGAGGGACAAGACAGAGAGATGGGCCTCAGTAGTCCCAAGACTAATGAAGAGAGCAGGAAGAAAGACAGGAAAGGATGGAAAAAGATATAGAGAACCTGGGAAATTTGAGAAGGATTCTGGTGGCACTTAACAATGCAAAGAATTCTGGGTCTTCAAACATAGATTTGACACTGAGGTGTTAGTTCTTAGAATGCTTTTAGTTGGGCACTGTAGGTCATGCCTGTAATCCTAGCTAGTCAGGAGGCTGAGATCTGAGGGTAGCAGTTCAAAGCTAACCCTGGCAAGGAAGTCTGTGAGACTCATATTTCCAATTAACAACATAAAACTGGAAGTGGATCTGTGGCTCAAAATGATAAAACTCTAGTCTTGAGTGAAAGAGCTCAGGGAAAATACCCAGGCCCTGAATTCAAGCCCCAAGACTAACAAAAAAAAACTAATGCTTTTGTTTTTGACTTGTATTTCACCTTTTAATTTTGTGTGTGTGTGTGTGTGTGTGTGTGTGTGTGTGTGTGTGTGTGTGTGTGTTGGTTACTAGTGCTGAAACTCAGGGCCTTGTGTTCTTGCTTCGCTTTTCTGCTCAAGTCTGACACACTACCCACTGAACCCTGCCTCTAACTCTGTACATCCTTTTTTGATACCTCTTAGATCAAATATATTTTCTTTGTTGAAATACAATTGTCATCAGGATCTATATGCACAGGTTGTATTACCTCTCCAACTGGTGGCATTTGATGATCTAATTTATATGTACTCGTAACTGAGTTTGGTTGTCTAGGCTTTGGTGACAATAATATTCAGGGAGTATCCATTCCTGAGTACTTGCCAGTGATTCAGGGTACATTAGACATGTAAGATGGAAACACATAAGCTGCCATTGTGTTACAGACTTTGGCCTGAATACTTGTAGGCACGCTGACTCAAATGAGCCTAGAAGACTCTCTAGCCTTTTTAGTACAAGACCTTGAGGTATAATTGGCCTAGTTCTTACCTATTGCTTGGCTTCTAACTTTCTGACTGCTTCGATTTTTATGAACACAGATTCCTTTTCTCATAATAGAAGGGTTCCTGGCCTATTTTCTCTGTCTCTGTTTTTTTAAAATTAAATAATTAATTTATTTTTTATTTTTGGCTACATATGCCGATAGAAAAAAAGTAGGTAGACAGACACATGATCTTCATAGATAGATAGCTACAATAGTAAACAAAGCATATCAAATAGCAGAGAAAGAGGCATGTTGATTATGCTCAATTAAACTAATCTCTTTCTTTGTCCTCCAAATCTTCTGATCTGATTAAACTGGCTTAATTGTGGTTATAAATACTACCTTGGGTCTCTAATCCAAAAATGACCTTCTTAGAGACAGTCTAGTGTTAGGTTGTATGATGGTGACTGTGAAGACATATAAATTTATAGATGTCCTAGATCACATCCTATGACCCCACAAAATCTTTCTATGATAAATTCCTTGATTTTATGCTAATTACAAATGATCCAACCTTTTTCATTTTTTTGCCAATCCTGGGCCTTGAACTCTGGGCCTGAGCATTGACTGTCCTTGGGCTTTCTCAAGGTTAGAGCTCTACCATTTGAGCCACAGCATCACGTCCTCCTTTTTTCTATGTGTGTGGTACCAAGGAATCAAACCTGGTCTTCATGCATGCTAGGCAAGCACTCTACCACTAGGCCACACTCTTTGCCCCTGATCCAACCTTTAAGAAAATATATTTATAAAAGAGGAAATGCACTTTTTGAAAGTCTACTTTTAAAAAATTCATTATTTCAAGTTGTGTGGGGGGAGGGGGGAGGGAAATGGGGAACAGGACATGAGAAAGGGTACCAATATTTGTGAAGTAATGTACCTTCTATCTGATGAATATAATGTAACCCTCCTATTAATTACAATAAAATATATGAAAAAATCCATTATTGTACCACTAACCTATGAGGTTGGTTGGGAATGAGGAATGAAGAGGGAATGTTTGGTTGCCAAATTCATGGCGTAAAGGTATTTAATTACCTTTTAGAATGACACAGTTCATATAGTAGTCATATACCAAACATCTCAGAAATAAATTCAGGGGTCATTGGGCAAGATGTAAAGCCTCATACTATTTTTAACAGGATATTTTGCTTTGAATTTTTTTTTCTTTCGTGAGGGTACTATTGTACATTGTTTTTCATACTGAGTAGGATTCTTTTCAGTGTTGAATGTTTTGGAAGAAGATAAAAATTGAGAAATATTTGTTCTTTCCTACAAAAGATCTTAGAATGGATTTATTTTAAAGTAACTTTGGAATGTCACTGTACAAATACCTAGTAATGTAATGGTCTCTGAATTTGGGCATGGCAAACTAACATATAAGTGAAAGAATGTGGCCAGTTTCTAATTGCTCACACATGTAATTCTAGCTACTCAGGAGGCTGAGACCCAGAGGATTACAGTTGAAGCTCAAACCAGGGAATAAAAGTCTTTGAGATCTCATTTCCAAAATAACCTGAAAAAAATTCTGACTAGAAGCATGATTCAAATGGTAGCATTCTATCTGATCAAAGAAAATGAATAGGCATAAGGCCCAGAGTTAAAACCTTGATATTGACTCCAAAAATAACAGGAAAGAAAAGAAAAGAAAAGGGAGTTGGAGAAAGGGAAAGAAAGTGAATATGTTGATTAGATCACCCTTAACCACTGATATGATGGTATGGGAGGATGAGACTGTTTTGGACAGAAGATAACCCCACTTCTTAAGAACAGATTAAAGAAGAAATAGGCACTTCTCATAGTTCTTGTGACATGGATGTTCTTTCTCTCCAGTCTTGAGGCTTGACTCAGGGCTTGAGCACTGTCCCTGCACTCGTGGCTTAAGTAAATATTTAAACCTTAGACCCTTTTTCAGTGACCTTGGTGTGAAAACTCAGGATCTAGACGAATGCTTTGGGTAGCACTCGAGTTTATATTTTCATTCTCAGAAGAAACAAAATTAAAATCCAAAATAACACAGTTTTAGGACTTTGGCCTCTGAGTCTTGAATGATTTATCTGAACTATTTCTTCTGGTAAGGAAGAATGATCTATTTCATGTTTCTTTCCGGTTGCACTGCTTAACACATTTCCTTTTACTCTAGTTGGATATATAGGACATCACCCAAAACTTTATTAGAATTTTTCCATGGTTACTGACTCAATATTGTGGGGCTTACCAGGATTATTTTCAGGCCTGGTCCATTAAGGCTGTGGTCATCGGGACATTCAATGTGGTCACTAGTGCTGGTCAGCCAGCACTCCGCTAGGATATTGATTAAATACCTGCCGTTTCCCAATGGGAGTTGGCCTCCAAGTGGAAGGTTCAGGCCTTCTTATGCTTAGAGGTCTCCAAAATATCACTGTCATTGAATTTTATTGATCAACGACCCTCAGAGATTTGCACAAATTTAATAGGATGGGCAACAAGGAGAAGCGAAACAAATAGAAATGAATGTGTATCTCTTTATAGGTTTTATATGTATAATGCAAAATGTTTTATATATGCATATACTTTACATAAAATATACAATATAGACAGTTATATATGTACAATATGTAAAATGCATGCATATGTGTACACACTTGTGTGTATATGTAGACACATATACATACACATATACATGAACACATTTCTTTTTCATTTTTTTAATTTGTTATGGGGCTTGGACCCTTGGCCTGGATACTATCCCTGAGTTCTTCAGCTCAAGGCTACCACTCTATCCCTTGAGCTACAGAGTCAATTGGATCTACATGAATACATTTCTTTTAGGGAATTCTTATATATGATTTTATAGCCTGACAAATAAAAAAATCCTTCAATAGATTAGTAGATTGGCAGGCTATTAACTCACACAGAAGTAATATTACAGTTTCAAATATAAAATGATTAGTCAGATGAGCTATAAATATAGGCAAGAGTTCTGTTCCAATCTTGAGACAAAGCACTCTCTTTGAAAACCATCAGTTTCTATTCAAATTATCCTTCAATAGATTAGGACAGATCCACCTCTCACAATTTTCCTTAAAATAAAATGATTGTTGGTATAAATCTTATTTAGGAAATATATTGCAACTAAAAATTTATTCATCAATAGCCCAGCCAAAAAGAAACTTCAGCAACACAAGAGACATATTATGTAAAGTATGTAGTTATTATAAAAAATGCTTTAAACAGAGTCAAGGTTTGGGGTTTTTTTCCCAATGGTAATAGCAGTTTTAGGCCCTAAGAAATTATATTGACTTATAGCACATTGCATGAATAAAAGTATTTCTTCCAACATATAAGAAGACTGATCAGGGCCGGGAGTTTGGCCTAGTGGTTAAAGTGCTTGCCTAGCATGCATGAACACCCGGGTTCGATTCCTTGGTACCATATACATAGAAAAAAGCCGGAAGTGGTGCTGAGGCTCAAGTGGTAGAGCTCTAGCCTTGAGAAAGTCCAAGGACAGTGCTCAGGCCCTGAGCTCAAGCCCAGGACTGGCAAAAAAAAAAAAAAAAAAAAAAAGAAGACTGATCAATAAGTTTTGTTCTTTATCATAGTCTAAGATATATCTTTTTATTTTCAGAAAAGTTTCTCTAAATAAAATGACTATTTCATTCTCTGACTTTCCATCATTTTAATAATCTAAGTTAATTTAGCTTTTTATAGTTTTCCTATCTTTTGGAAATTTCTGCTCTCAGAAAATGATCACCATTTAGAAAATATTTCAATTTATGACATTTAATATCTGTATTTGACAGCCCATTTTGTTCATTTTCTTCAACCTTGCCTACATAATCATAAATGTCCATGTTAAATTGAAACCACCCTGTACAACGATTTGAAGGTAACAATAACGATTAAGAAACCAAATTCATGTGATAGTTATCTGTCTTTCATTTTCTTTGGATAACTAGAAATAGGTATTTTACTTAATTTCCATTATGATTACTTCCTTCCTTAAAACTAGCTTTCTAATGATGATTGGTTAATTGATAATATAATAATAAGGAGTCTTGTAAATATGCACATCCCTTTCAATGGAGACTGAATCACTGGAAGTTAAATGTAACTTTCATTATTATAACTGGCACTTTTGGAGTAATTATTTCCTTCATTAATGGTTCAGGAAAAGCCCTGTACTATTATCTACTGATAATGAGATTATAATGGATGGAACAAGATGGAAGGGTGGCATTGATCAAAATGCATTGTATTCATAAACTGACATGTTAAATCGAAACCCTTTGTCCAAATACTTGAAATAATAAAATGAAAATAAGCCAGGGACCAATGGTTCATGCCTATAATTCTAACTACTCAGGAGGCTGAGATCTGAGGATCACAGTTTGAAGTCAGTTCAGGCAGAAATGTCCCTTTGAGACTCTTATCTCCAATTAACCTATCAACAGCTGGATTTGGCACTGGGGCTCATGTGGCAGAACACTAACCTCGAGTGCAAATAGGCTCAGGGACAGCTCCCATGCCCAGAGTTCATGCCCCACAACTACAAAAAGAAGAATATTATATTATATGTCATGATTTAATTGGCAGTCTTTTTTTTAAAAAGGTTATATTCTTTGTTCACCAATCTTTAATAGAAATTTCCCATTTTTCTACCTATTGTGAACAGTAAAAAGCCTTCATAATATTTGTCTACTGCTGGCTTACATATTTTAAAATGTGTATGGCACCATCTGCTTCTGGTACCAATAATTGCTTTCAGTCTGGTACAAAGTTTACTTTGGTACAGTAACTTGACTGTAGGCGTTAGATCTTACATGATTTGTGGCAGTTGACTTCCAAAGGTGGGAGGAAGTTAGAGGATCAGAGAAATGTCACTACAGTCCTACTGTAGGAGAATGAGTCAGACTTTGCTGCAAGTGCTGGGGAACCAATATGAAGCACAAAAGGGGCTGATGAAGAAATTTACAGAAGGTCATTCCTACTGTGTTGACATTGCCTTCTTTTTTGTTCTTTTGTGGGTCATGGTGCTTGAACTCTGGGCCTGGAAGCTATCCCTGAGCTCTTCAGCGCAAGTCTACCACCCTACCCCTGGAGCCACAGCCCCACTTGGAGATAAAAGTCTCTCATTCCTTAGTGCCCAGATTGGCTTAGAATCGAGATCCATAGATCTCAGCCTCCTGAGAAGCTAGTATTACAGGCATGAGCCAATACACGAGGCATGCCTTCTTGAATTGACATCTAAATGTGGTGGATAAGGATTGGGGTCACTATTAGTTATCATGGCCAACAGTTTGGGGAAATAATCTGAGTAGGAAAATAAACTAGAGCCCATCAATTATTATCTGTTGGTCTGTCTGTCTGTTATTTCTGGAGTGTGATGGCTGCTGCTAAATCACTTCCACCTCTCTAATCTGTGATTTCATTTTCATCTAACTAAGTCTAGGCTGAAATCACAGAGAGAAGGTGCTTGCATGTGTAAAACTCATCCAAGGATAACCTTGAAGGCTTCACTTCCAGTCAGTTTCATATCAATGGACAAATCTTTTCCCTATTTAAGATTCAAATGTAGACCAGCAAATCATAGTTCTGATTAATATGCATTGGACTCTTTTACAGCTGGAAAAAATGCTAAATTCTTCCCAATAGAGAACACAGGAGTTTCACTGTATTTTATTTCTGATTGATGTTCATCTTTTCTCCAGCATTAAGCTTATAGAAGTAGCTGGTGACTAAAACTTTTCTCTATTATAATACAATTACAAAAATCTTGGCTTATAGAGAGAAGTTATTGAGGGCATTTACAAACTGTGTATACTACTTTTCCATAGTATTTTTCAGTATAATATATTAGTCTATGGTATGAATTAACAATAATCATGCACAAGTTAGTTTATTATTCAAGCTAAAGCTGAATTTTAACTATGTTTTCAAATTACTGTACATCTTCCTAGGGATGACACTATGATATTAATTTTATACACCGCTACTTTGCTGAAAGTATTTCACAGGTCTTTCAGTTTTCAGTGGAACTCTACAGGGTTCTTTGTGATGATGCTAAGGTACGATTATATTATCTTCAAACTTTGACTTCTTCCTTTCTTACTTAGAACTCTTCCATATGTTTCTCTGGCCTATTTCTAGGAGTATTTACTAGATGCATTATACTTTTTACTATTTATTAGGTGTGGAGAATATGGGGATTATCTTGTTTCTTATTTTAGAGAAAATGTTTTCAGTTTTTCAACATGTAATATAATGATGGCTAAGATTTATCATAATGTAAGGATTGTTAGGTTAAGGTAAATTCTTTTTTTTTGCCAGTCCTGGGCTTGGGTTCACGGCCTGAGCACTGTCAATGGACTTTCTCAAGGCTAGGACTCTACCACTTGAGCCTCAGCACCACTTCCAGCTTTTTTCTATGCATGTGGTACTGAGGAATCTAACCTAGGTCTTCGTGCAAACTAGGCAAGCACTCTACCACGAGGCCCAACTCCCAGCTGGTAAATTATTTCTATTACTAGATTCTCCAAATCTTTATGATAAAGGGATTTAAAATACGTTTTTTTGGTGGGAATATAAACTAGAGTAACCAATATGGAAGTTTATATGGAGACATTTCAAAAAGCTAAACGGAGAACTACTCTATGATTGCTGGATACTACCTTTAGAAATGTATCCACAGTGTAGCAACTCAGGATATGATAGAAGAAAACATAGTATGTCCTTTCCAGAAAAATGGATAGTCCTAGAAAAAGTCATAAAGTGTCAAGTTCAGGGTCAGAAAGACAAAGGGCTCATAAGTATATCTGTACATAGACCATATAGACTGTAAGCATATATATGATCAAACTGATTAAAGGATGGTATACTCAAGATTAAGATTCCATGGCATAAATGAACAATTAACAGGCAATTCAACAACAAAAATACCAGGAAAATGAAACATCTCTTAATGTATGAGAGTTGGGGCTAACTGAATGGTTGTGGGTAAATGAAAAGAGGAAAGATACACAACTACAAACACAGCAATCGACGAGGACATGTGAAAATTATACTAGAAAATGTGAGAAGATGGAGGAGGGAATACATAATGGGAAATAATGATAGAAACATTCATTCAGATCACAAAGAATCACAACACAAATAGACCTGTTCAATTTATACTCCTTTGTACTATTATTTGAGGAAAACAAAACAAAACAAAAGAAGTTGCTGGGCATTGGTGCCCAGGCAGAAAAATACCCATGAGACTCATGTCCAATTAACTACCAAAAACCTGGAAGTTTCTCTGTGGCCCAAAGTGGTACAGCATTATTAGCTTTGAGTAGAAAAGCTCAGAGACCGTACCCAGGCCCTCAGTTCAAGACCTATGGCAGACCATAGGGATCCTATTTGGATCCCCTTTATGCTTGCTTCTTGCCTTATTGCTCTGGCTAGGAATTCTAATACTATGTTAAAGAGGAGTGGAGAGAGTGGGCATCTTTTCTCTTTTCTGATTTTAGAGGAAATGGCTTTAGCTTTTGCCATTAAGTATAATACTAGCTGTGGGTTTGTCGTACACTGCCTTTATTATACTGAGGAACGTTCCATGGATTCCTAGTTTCTCCAGAGCTTTTAACATAAAGGGGTGTTGGATCTTCTCAAATGCCTTTTCTGCATCTATTGAGACAATCATGTGATTTTTGTCCTTGCTCCTGTAGATGTGTTGAATTATATTAATTGATTTGCGTATGTTGAACCAGCTTTGCCTCCATGTGATGAATCCTGTTTGATCATAGTGTATAATTTTTTTGATGAGTTGTTGTAGACGGTTGGCCAGTCTTTTGTTGAGAAGTTTTGCATCGATGTTCATCAAAGAAATGGGTCTATAGTTCTCTTTTTTTGAGTATCTCTGTCTGGTTTGGGGATGAGTGTTATACAGTTTTCGTAGAAGGAGTTTGGCAAAGGGCCTTCATTTTCATTTTCGTTGAAGAGCTTGAGGAGTATTGATGTAAGCTCTGCTTTCAAGTCCTTATAGAATTCAGCTGTGAATCCATCTGGCCCTGGGCTTTTCTTAGGTGGAAGTTCTCTTATTGTCATTTCTATTTCAGCACTTTAAATAGGCCTGTTCAGTTGGTTTAGGTGTTCTTGGTTTAGTGTGGGTATGTTAATATTGGCTAGAAATTCATCCATTTCTTCTAGATTCTCAAATTTGTTGGCATAAAGGTTTGAGAAGTATTCCCTCATGATGCTCTGGATCTTCGTAATTTCTGTCGTGAGATTACCATTCTCATCTGTGATTTTGTTTATATCGGTATGCTCCCTTCCTTTTTTGGTAAGATTTGCTAAGGGCCTGTCAATTTTGTTGATTTTTTTCAAAGAGCCAACTCTTTGTTTTGTTTATTCTTTCTATAGTTTTTTTGAACTCCAATTCATTTAATTCTGCTTTGATTTCAATAATTTGCTTCCTTCTACTATGATTGGGGTTGGTTTGTTACTCTTCTTCTAGGCTCTTAAGGTGACATGTTAAATTATTGATTTGCGATTTTTCCCATTTGTTATTTTAGGCACTCAGAGCTCTAAATTTTCCTCTGAATATTTCCTTTGCTGTGTCCCAAAGAAGCCGGTATTTTGTTTGCTCCTTTTTGTTGAATTTCATAAACTGTTGGATTTCTGTTCTGATATCCTCAATGATCCATTGGTGATTCAACAGTGTGTTGTTCAATCTCCATGAGTTACAAGTTTTTTGATGGTGGAGACTGGTGTTTAGTTCCAATTTGATGCCCTTGTGGTCTAAGAGAGTGCACGGAATGATTTCAGTGTTTCTGAATCCTCCCACGTTTGTTTTATTCTGTAAAATGTGGTCTATTTTGGAAAATGTTCCATTTGCTGCTGAAAAAAACATATATTTTGTTGTTGCTGGGTGAAATAATCTCCAGATATCTGTTAGATCTAGTTGGTCTATACAGTTGTTCAATTCTAGGGTTTCTCTCTTGAGTTTTTGCCTTGTTGATCTGTCCATAGGTGAGAGTGGTGTGTTAAAGTCACCAACAATCACTGTGTTTTGATCTATGTATGGTTTCAAAGAATGTAAAGTTTGCTTGATGAAGTTCAGTGCTCCAGGATTAGATGTGTACATATTTAGGATTGTTATGTCCTCCTGGAGGAGAGTTCCCTTTATTAGTATGTAGTAACCTTTGTCTTTTCTCACTAATTTTAGTTTGAAGTCTATTTTATCTGATATGAGGATGGCAACTCCAGCCTGTATATGGGGCCATTACATTGATAAACTTTGTTCCAACTTCTCACTTTCAAAAGATGATTGTGTTTTGGGAAAGATGTGTCTCTTGAAGACAGCAGAACGATGGATCTTATTTTTTGATCCAACTAGATAATCTATGCCGTTTAATTGGAGATTTAATTCCATTGATATTGAGAGTTAGGATTGAGAAATATTTATTAGTTCCTGCCATTTTTAAAAGCTTTGTTTAGGGCCTGTGTCTTGACAGTTCTTGTGGTACTTAGATGGTATGATGTTTAGGTGCCATTTCTTTCTCTGTATTACATTTGAATTGGTTTTCTATGTGTAGAACATCTTTGAGAGTTTTCTATAATGTTGGTTTGGTTGCTACGTAATGTTGCAGCTTTTCCCTGGAATGGAATGCTTTTATTGTTCCCTCAGTTATGAATGAGAGCTTAGCTGGGTACAGTATTCTTGGTTGGTAGTTATTTGACATAACATTCCAATCTCTTCTTGCCTGCATGGTCTCTGCTGAGAAATCTGGGGTTATTCTGATTGGTTTGCCTGTGTAGGTGATTGATCTCTTCTCCCTGGCTGCCTTTAGGGTCCTTTCTTTGGTCTCTATTGATCCTGTTCAGATTATATTGTGCCGGTGGGATGTTTTTTTCTGGTCATGTCTGTTTGGGGTTCTAAAAGCTTCTTGTATCTGGATGGGCCTGCCCTTCTGGATATTTGGGAAGTTCTCTGAGATGATTCGCTGAAGTATATTTCCAATACCATTGACCTCTTTCTCCAGACCCTCCTGAATAACAATTTGCCTTAAATTAGGCTTCCTAATTGTATCTTGGACCTCCTGAAATGCTCTCTCATATTTCCTAGATTTGGATTGACTCATTTTCTGTTCTTTCTCTGTAACAACTAAATTATCTTCAATCCTGGAAATTCTCTCTTCTGCATTGTCTAACCTGCTATCAAAGCTATCTACTTTATTCTTCATCTCCCTTGCTTCTAATTGCTCATTTTTGATGACTTGCATCTCTTCTTTTAGATCATGTATGGATTTCTTTAGCTCCTTGATTTCCATTTGAGTGGTTAGCTCAGTAGCTTTATTCTATTTGGACATTTGTTGGAGTTGTGGATTCTATGAATTCATCCATTTTTTTCTTTGAAAAATCTTAATTATGGCCTCCTTTATGGCTTCTCCTTTTTCACTTATCACCCTGTTTATGGTTTCCACTTGTTTAGCTATGGCTTGCTCCCTTATCTCTTTCTTTATATTTTCACACTTTTCATTAATGATATTTATCAATTGCATTTGTATAGCACTTGAAAGATTCTCCTCTAGGTTTGCCCATGACTGCTCCATTGTCTGTTTATATTGAGTTGGGGATATTACTCCTTGATTTGACATTTTTCTTGAGTTTCTTGTTCTGCCCATTTGAAAATGGGAGCAAGATTAATACTAAACAAGATTATAATTTTTCAGATATATCCACCTTAGACCTCTTTAGCTTGCTGACAATAGCTGTTCACAATTTTTGATTTGTATTATTACTCCCTTTCTTTTTGTGCACTTACAAACCAATCTAATACAACTACTTGATAACCGATTTATGACCAAAACAATAAGCCTCTCAATCCAATCTCTATTGTATTTAAGTCCCTCTGGACCTAGATTACAGTTGAAACACCTAGCTATACAGTATTGCTCAACAACCATCAAATGTAGATCCATGCATTATAAGAGTTGAAGGATGAACACAGGACCAGAGATAGAAAAATAGTATGAAAGATAACAGGGGAGGTACGAAAAGCATAACATAGGAGTGTAAGATTATTATAGTAATGAAGCATAAGGATAACTGACCTAAGGTGATAAGCAGGTAGCGTATTTGAGTACAAAGTTTGAAAAGATTAGATAAAACTTATGAAAGTAAAAAGGGTAGTAAGAAGAATATATAGAGAAAAGAGGGAGGTAGATATAGGAGATTTCAATGATAAAAAAAAATTTAAAAAGAAAGAAAGAAAAAAGAGAAGCAGAGTAAGACAAAAACAACAACAAATAAAAAAAATTACAGAACAAAAAGCAGAAACACAAAAAGCAAAAACAAAAACAAAACAAAAAAAGATAAGAAAAAAAGGTGAGCTCTTACCCAAGAAATAATAGGGTTGAGAACCAGGAGATTAAAAAGCAGGTGACTGTATAAATATAGATATCGTTTGTATTCAGACTGTACCCAGAGCTGTCACTATGTTTCCAGAAACAACCACAGTGACAGAGGAATGCAGGAAAGGAAAGAGAAAAAAACAAAAAACAAAAACAACAAAAAAATAAAAAAGAAAAAGAAAAGAATCATAACATTTAAAAAAAAGGTGTAGGTAAAATGGTAAAGAGAAAATAAGAACACCTAAAAATGCAAATGAACAGGGGTAGAAGAAAAAAAAGAAAAAATATAAAGAAAAAGAACAACAATAAAAAAGAAAAAAAGAAAAAGAAAAAAAAGGTATTCTTCAGGTTTTTTTTTTTTTTTTGTGGGGATGGGGAGAAGGGCAGGATAGGAAACTTGTGTTTCCATTAAATTTGGGATCCGAACACCTCAGAAAGTCTTTTTCTCTTGTGATTTGGCTTTGAGGTTATTCTGATCCGATTGCTTGATTGATAAAACGAAGCTGAAAGATCCTCAGGCGGCTTTGTTTACCAGGCTTCTGGCCTGGCGCAGGGGACAGACTTCAGCAGTGCTGGGGCTGGATTTCTGGCTAAGGAATCTCTGGGAAATCCTTTGCCCTATAGATTGATGGCGCTGCCAACATCACCTTTCAGGTTCCAGTTGCTTTAGCCAGGTCTTTCCCAACTGTCATGATGGTGCTGCTCTCAGCTGGTGGGGGAGGGGCTCCTTCCCAATGCCGAGCCTCGAGCAGAAGTGGAAACTTCTCCTCGGAGCTACTCACAAATTGCTGGATTCTCAGGTTCCTTTAAGCTGGCAGGTCAGTGTAAGGCCGGGTGTTGGCTCTGGGCTCACGCAGGCTCTGTGTGGCTCTGTCTGCAGGCGGCGAGTCTGCGCCTCCGAGAAGCGCTGTCTATTCTGATTCAGAAGAGCAGCTTGTCTCCCTGGCCACTCTGAGTGGCTGGCACTTGTCCACGCTGTCTTCTTTGTATCGGGTTTCTGCCTTTTTCCTCTGTGACTGAGATCCCTGTGTCGCTAAAGCTTACTTAGGATAGATTTGAGGTATGAACTGTCCCTTATGCAGCCAGAACAGATATCTTGGCTGGAGCTCAGAATGACTTGCACTGAGTGGCCGCCATCTTCTATCATCCATCAAAATCAATGCTTTTTCTGTTTTTTTTTTTTAATTGTATTTTATCATTGGGGTAATGTATAGAGGGGTTATAGTTACATTCATCAGGTAGTGGGTACATTACTTATTTGTTATTTATTTTATTTTATTATTGTAATTAATAGAAAAGTTACAGTTATATTTGCCAAATAGAAGTTGCATTACTTCACACACATTGATTCCCCTTCTCATGTTTTTGTCCCCATTTCCCTCCCCCCTCCCAATCATCTTGTTTATCTTTGTGATTATAGTTCTTAATGTACTATGAAGTTGTTTTTTTCTCTTTTTTCCTTTTATGATTAATCTTATGTGGTTACTGTATCTGACTTTGTTACATGGTATACTGTATATACATTTATTTGTTTATTTGAAATAGAGAAGGGAAGGGGAAAAACTAGAATTTTATTTAGGCCTTGAGGATTGCCTCGGAAAATTGCCCTTCTGCTGTTAGCACATGGCTGTGGACAAGTCATTGACACCATTGAATTTTTTAATTTCCTCTTTTGCCAGTTGAGAACAGGTCCCTAATTAGTTGATGTAGCTTTGTGTGACATAGGTGACATAGAAAAAGAACAAAACACAAAGCAAAACAAACTGTAAACACTCCAAAGCACCAGAAGATTGGTTTTTTTTTTAAATATTATGACTCCTTTTACCTATTTTAACCATTTGCTCCTCCTTTTACTGACTGGAATGCTGAGAAGGCTTGGCATCTTTGTTTTCAGGTTTTGTACTGTCTTTTCCACTGAAAGGAAAATTACTAAAGCTTCCTAAATCTAGGCTAAGAACTTCTAAGATATAGACTGTAGGACATACTAAATCCTTCAAATCTTCCCATGATACATGCTTAAGATCCCGCTGACACTGAATTAATACTAAAGCAATCCATCTTCGGAAACTTGGTTTTGCGGTTGACATCAGTATAAAAGCAACTGGAGGAAAATGGGTTTTCTAATTCAAGATGGATGGCTGAGTATAAATATACCCTTAAAAGTATATTTCACAGCAGGAATGCCCATAGCAAATTTATAGTCAGTGAAATTTGTCATTCTACCTGTTTCCACTATTTTCAGACTTTCTCCCCAATTAAATCTTGTCTGAATATCCCCAATTTACTATCATTGTAAAGAATTTTTTTCCTGAACTTGGGGAATATGATCTAGTGCATTCCTTCATTTTCAAATATTAATATGTAGATAGATTAATTTATAAAGGCAGAGTTGCAGAGAAATAACTGTGAACTGTGAATTACTAAGACTTACTGACTCAGATGATTTTTGACACATAATCCAATTGGAGAAATATTGCCCAGACTGTGAGGTTTTAAACATAAAAACAAGATTTTTCCATTATTACAAAAGAAACTAATGAAGCATTTCCACGGTGCAATGGTAATTGCTTGAGAGAAAGACTTCTTGATTTATTTCCTCTTATTAATGTTTAGTATTATTAGCTGACTCACTTAATCTCTTTGAAACTCCCATTTGCTCTTCTTTAGAATGCAAATAATAACAATAATAGTAACAATAACAAAAATAAAATCTACTCAATCTCACAGAGTGGTTTTCAGCCATAAGAAACAGATTATTTGCAAAAGTACTTCTTGCCCTGAAATAATATGCCTATATGTTATTACCTTTGTTTTAGCTAATGTGCTAAAGTGGAGAACAGTTTAGTATTTAATATAATAAACTATGTACTTTATTAATATCCCAAGCCTTGACTTACCATTGAGAGATGGAAAATATAAATTCAAGTAAAACACACTGATTACATATAGATGCTGCTATTCATAGTTTAAGTGTTGACTCTTGTGAGTATAAATATATTTCCAGCAAAAGTTGTTATCAGCATTCCTGAGTAGGTGCTTAATAAATACTGAGTGCATGAATGCATTTGAAATTAGATTATTTTATATTGTTATCTCAGTAACTTCTTTTTATTATATTTTCTAAAAAGTCCTCATAACAGCAGAAAATATGAAAACTTTGTTAATATCTTATTGATTCAGCATCATGCAGGAACATTAATATCAGGTTGACAGCATATCAATAGTGATATGACTAATGCAGAGGGATTCTGCCTTGGGGCTCAGGAAAGAATCCACTAGAGCTTTCTTCTCATGAATTAGAGGGTCATTACCTACCAATTCAATTGTATTTCGTCTTATTGAAATGAGCATATGTCCATCAATAACATTGTTTATTAACTCTTTTAAACAAACCCATAATATACTCAAGGAGAATAGATCTATAATCATTGTTCTCCTAGGGGAGTAGATATTTTTTTCATTCCTGTTGTGGATGCTTTATTTAAATGCTTTCTAAAATAACACATAAATTTTCAAAACATGATTTTGTTTTAAAGAGTGAAGTTTCTAGCTACTTGTTGGTGGCTTATGCTTGTAATTACTTCAGTAGCTACTGAAGACATTGAGATCAATCTCAGATGAGAAAAGTCTATGAGATTTCAGTCCACTAACAAGAAGCCCAAAATGAAGATATAGCACAGTGGTAGAATGCCATATGAAAGCGCAAGGCCCCGGTTCAAACCCCAACACTATCACATAAACACTGAGCTTTCTGTTTGTTGTATGGCAGGTATTGAATGTTACTTAATCTCTGAGTTTGAAGTTGAAACTGTCTGCCAAGAAATAATCCATAAATTAGTTTAGTCTGTTTTTAATCCTAAATTCCTCATCTTTCTACCTTTTACCAACTCATCCTTTCTTCATTGTTGTCATAAATGCAGCATGTATGCATTGGCAATCTTCTATGGGCTACAAAATCTACCAGGTAACAGAAAAGACATGAAATGAGTAGTTCCAAAATGAGGCAGACTTTACTCTTCAGAGGCATTTCCAGTGTCTGGGGACAGCTTAGCTTACCACAGCTGGGAGCCTTAATGGCAACTAGAGAGCAGAACTAGAGTCTCTGCTAAATACAAAGCACAGCCTCTAGTGAGGGAATAGGTAGGGAACTGTCTCTCCTCCAAGATGAGCTGGGCTAAAGTGAAAACGAATTCTCATCTGAATAATTTAAAGCATGTCTTCTCTGCAAAGCCCCCACCAGAAGCTTTCTGCAGGACCCTGCACAACTTTGATCTGTAATTCCTGTTGATAATTACAGATGACTTCTTCCATTATTGAGAAAGTATCAGACTGTTAGTTTCCTTATTGATAGTTCTATTCCTTTCATGGCCATCTTCATCATCATGTGCCAACACATTGTTTTCTCAGTGTGAGAGTATTGGTTGAATATTAGCCATCCTGCCATACCCTTTAAAAATTAACACGAGGGCAGGGAGTTTGGCCTAGTGATAGGGTGCTTGCCTAGCATGCATGAAGACCTGGGTTCGATTTCTTGGTACCACATACATAGAAAAAAAAAGCCAGAAGTGGTGCTGAGGCTCAAGTGGTGGAGGTCGAGCCTTGAGAAAGTCCAAGGACAGTGCTCAGGCCCTGAGCTCAAGCGCAGGACTGGCAAAAAAAGAAAAGAAAAGAAAAGAAATTAACACGAGCATGGTGCTTTATATTTCATTTCAACAAGAGTGATTTTGACAAAGGAGAGATTGACATAGTGAATAAGACCAAACTACATTATATATAATATATTATATAAAAATATTCACCTATACTACATATAAAATACATTTATATATTTTGCATAATTATACATATGTTATATAATATACATGATCATATCTATTATTATGTGTTATATATAACTCATTAATGAAAGGAAAAGAAGGGAAGAGGGTTAAGACATTGATTTAGATGGAATGAATTGGTTCCATCTTTGCAAATATTACAACAAAACTCTTTTATATAATTCATTTATGCTAATACTTTTATGCACTAATATATAGAGGAATTTTGTTAGGAAATGAAATATCTTGGCTGTACTCTGAAAAATTTTCTCTACTACTGTATCATTTGGGAGAAATTACAGAGAGTAATTGAACATAGAATTAGTTTGAGTACAGGCTTACTAGCTATCAAAACTTAGCCAGGTGAATTTTTTTGTAAAATGTAAATTTTTTACATAGGAATGATAGGAGTATTGAAGCATCTCTATTTTATCAATGCAAAATGGTATTGATTAAGCGGCACAATGTTATTTTCTTTATCACTAAGAAACAGAAACTGCTGTCAATTAAAAGAACATATGCCACTAAATGTAAGGCATTTTCAAATAGCAGTTGTTAAAAAAAATAGAAAAAATATGCATGTTAAAACAAATGAAATACAATATCTGTGAAGTGTTTGGAACTGTGCTTGATACTCTGAGCTAAGACTCCATGAGCACCTAGGACACTACATACAGAAAGCCAGGAGTTAATGTCAAAATTACAGCCCTGCCAATACTCTTCCTCAGGAAGAGGACTTTATCCTTTCTTTTTTTTATTGAACAATACTTCCACTCTTATACATTTTACAGGGCCATTAAAGATTTTGGTATGAATATTGACTATGCTATTCGATAATGGACCCACTGAAAAAGTAAAAACAGGCAACCAAATGACAATGTTTTGTGGAATAAGGACACTGGAGCTAGAACACCCTTTATCCACTTTTTGATTTGGCTTCAGGTTCTGTGATACAGAATCTTTCTACATTTTCTGGAATGCCCTCTGTGTATGCAAGTAATCTTATTTATTTAGTCTGTGGAGGGGCCTGCGAATGTGGGTTGTTCGTTAATTTTTAAAGTGAATCTTCTTAACTTAACCCAGGCTGACCTTGACCTCCTAGACTCTTAAGAGTCTTCCTTAGAAAAATACAAATATTTTGGTGGTGATGGGGATCTAACTCAGGGCCTTGTCAATAGTAGGCATTTGCTCTAGACAAAACTTGCAGAGAAAAATCATTCCCACCGGCTTTCACATGACTCCTTTTGACCTCTTCTGTATATTGTTTATGTTGTTTGTGTCTTTACACTGTGTCTTAAATCTCTCTATGGATGATTGCACCCTTCAAATACCAACACCTTCAGGAAAGGGATTAGATGTCAATAGCCTCTAGATACCCAGTAATTGGGCATAATTTCAGACTCAGATCAAGTGAACAGTTCATATTCTATAAGTTATTATCCTATTGCCAGGAATAGAAATTAAGCTAGGTCACATAGAATAATGATCTCTGAAAAACTTAGGTGAGGTCAATTTTCTATTCTATATGTCACCTAGGATTCAGAAAAAGCAAGAATTCCTGACATTTTTTACCATTTCATATCCTCATTATCATCCCCACTCCCCCCTCCCCAGTCCTGGGGCTTGAATTCAGGGCCTGTGCACTCTCCCTTAGATTTTTCATTCAAGGCTAGTGCTCTATCACTTTAACTACAGCTTCACTTCTGGCTTTTTGTTGGTTAATTGGAAATAAGAATTTCACAGACTTTTCTGCCCAGACTGGCTTCAAACCATAATCCTCAGATCTCAGTCTTCTGAGCAGCTGGGATTGCAGTTTTGAGCCACTTGGCCCTCAGCTTTTGTGACTGTGTAAGTCTGCATAACTGACCTCTGCTCCATTGTGGAGCTGAAGACATTTTATTTTTGTACAGACTGTAATCAGAGATAAAAATGACTAAGGTTCATTTAGAATCACATTTGAGAGATGTAAGGTTATATCTGGAGATGAAATCCAGATCAGTTGGACGATAAGGGCTACAGTAAAACTGTCTGACCAGCCCCTACCCGACCTTGACCAACCAAGTCCAAAAGAACCATCAATGCTGGTTTCACAAAATACTGGAAATTCAACCCAGAGGACTGAAAAATAATCAGATTGTTGCAGAATTTGGGGAATGAAGGCATATACTCCTAAAATGAATTTGAACCATTATATGTAAGCCTTGGTCTCCCTTTATGTATGAGAAGTGAAACTGCTGCTGGCAGCTTACAAACATCTTGACACAAAGGTTTCTGCCCACTTTGGGTCAAGTATCAAGAATGATGGCCAAAATGAAACAAAGCAAAACAAAAACCAAAACAAAAATCACAACAGGTTGCCTACTTTGCTCTGTGGTTGGTTGAACTCAATATATAGGTTTACATAACCTAGAAAGAAAGCTCATGCATCATTTCCTTTTAGAAGCTCAGTCTTCTCCCCTAAAAATGGTGATTTAAAAAAGTTACAATGGAACTACCATAGAAGAAAGAAAATTACAAATCTAGTTGAATTTTGTATATAGGTTCAGAAGTTCTATATACTAATTTATTTCCCTTCATGAAAGGGCACTTAGGCGAACACCTCCAGATCCTAATTTTTGTTTAGGCAGATGGTTGGGATATTAAGATAATATATTAAGAACAGATGCACACCTTTCTCTGGACTTCACCATGGGATGCAGCTGTCTCAAGAAATTATTAGTAAAATTTTAAATTTGTCACTTATAGCTCATAGGTCTGAAAAATACAGGCTTTTTTGTATCCAAAATCATTACAATCTAATATATGTCATTCATCATAAGCTTAGGCCAGGTGTCACATTGAGTATTAATAAGTAGCAATTTTAAGTAGACAGGAAATGATTCTTAAAAAAAAAACTGAAACAGATGTCATTGGAGATTATTACTCTGGGAGTGTTTTTTTTAAGTTTCCCTGATTCTGACTGAGGGTGACAAAATTCAGAGATCTACTTTCCTTCATAAACATTTTTCCTTTTTGAAACAGGAGAAAAGAAACATATTGGGAAATAATTAGCTCTCTAAAAGATTAGTTTAAACATGCATTTAAAATGATATTTAAAAAATAACTTTTGAAATAATTATAAATGTTGGAAAGAAATAGTACTTTGAAATACAAAAGAACTTGAAGCATGACTGAAGGAAAGGAAAGGAAAGGAAAGGAAAGGAAAGGAAAGGAAAGGAAAGGAAAGGAAAGGAAAGGAAAGGACAAAGCAATTTTTCGGTCCCCAAACTTGAATAACCACGAGGATACCAGGGTTTGGACAATCCTATCATCCCCAAATCTTTGTGTTGTTGCTTAATACACTCAACTCTCACCACACAATAGAAAGGGGAATGGAGAGACCCTTACTTCTAAGCTGGCTGTGCTGCAATCCAAGTTTGGACTGCTCAGATCCAGTTTGCTAGATCCCATAATAACACTACATTCCTTCATTTGGTTTCATTTGAAATAACAAACAAAACAACTCATGGACACTGAGCAAATTTTTCCTGGTACACAGCACACTTCTAAACCTTAATTCAAGAGTTCTAAGTACATAGCATCATGAACACAGGCTTTCCTGAAATTTAAGAGTTCTCTATCAGGGCACAATGCAATCTACCATCGTATCTTCCCACTTTATGAGTATGTTCAGCTACCTATGTCTATTTTCTTCTGTGACTCTTGATTCTAACAGTTGCTTCTCTGGGTTGCATTATGACATAACAAAGAAGACTTGAACCAGGCTGAAATTTTCAGCTCAGTAAGCATGTGGATATATACAGATAAGAGGAGAATGTAAGACATTTCGAGTCTGTAGTCCCTGCTCTGTCTGCTGAGGAGCAGCCAGCAATCACTCCTCATTTCTGATCTTCTCAGCTTTTTTTCTGGGGATCCCTCTGGTGCTCTGGGTTCTGACTTCATGCAGATGTGCTCGGATAGCATCTGGGCTTCTCTTTCACCCCTGGAGCAGGGCTTCCTTGTTCACCTAAAGGCATGGAATACAAAGACAAGTTGACAAGGATTAATGTTCTGTATAGCAAATGAATTTCAATTGACAGCAGCTAGGGGCATGTTACTTCCCTTTTCATGTTCCCTGTGCCCTCAGATGCAGTTCTGATGATGTTTCTGAGGGTTGTCCAAGAATTCAAGCGCTTGATTGCATTTCTTGGCAGTTACCTGATGACACAGTTTTCTATCAGTTCTTCCTCCATCCCTGCTTTGTCCCTGTATGTATCCCACCCTCGATTTCTTGGTACATATAAACATTTATAGCTATGTCCAAGACTGTTTTCTTCCAAATCTTGGCCCAGCTACAAAATAATATCATTAATTAAAAGGCCAATATGAGACGTGCTAAATGATGAGGTAAGCATTTTCAACTGAATATGAATATAAAATAATTACTTTCATTTCACTTTTCAGATTTAATTTCTGCCTGCTATACTCTGGCTTTTCCTTTTTAAAATGGAGTGCTAAGGGAATCTGTGCTCAATAAATGGTTGTTAATTACTCTTGGGCTGTTTTTAGAAAAATGTAAGCAACATTTAACATAGAGGTAAAACTGACTTTTATGTCTTTTCAGCACCACATAACACATTAAAAACAAAATTTATAATATTTGGGGCCTTTCAAATTAGGCATGTGGGGCAAGAGATAGACAGAATTATTTATCTTAGAAAGCATGATAACTGGGATTCAGGGAGATAAAGTGATGCAACCTAGTCCTAGAGGAGATAATTATCAGAACCAAAGCCATGGGTTATCAAAGTTTTATTTCCCTTGCTCTCTTTTATATCAGGAGTTTGCATCCACAAGGTCTTGTTAAACGAACAGAATTTACTTTTTAATATGTCTATGGATGATATCTAGAATGAGATGTGATCTTTCAGTTGCTGCTAATTGTTTTAGAGTTTGGAGAATGTAATGTCAAATATTTAGTGTGGCAATGTGAAATGGGAGTCAATTTATTCCAGAAGCAGGCTGCATCTTACCTTAGCTTTCATCTTAACATGCTTTGTAGCCTTTTCTAAATGCTATTATCCTTAGTTTGTCTTATTTGCTCCTTTAAAAATTTCATTTTCTAGGGCCAGGTGTTTGGCTTAGTGGTAAAGTGCTTGCCTAGCATGCACCAAGATCCAGGTTCGGTTCCTCAGTACTATGTACACAGAAAAAAGCTGGAAGAGGTACTGAGGCACAAGTGGTAAAGCTTTAGCCTTGAAAAAGCCCAAAGACAGTGCTCAGACCCTGAGTTCAAGCCCCAGGACTGGCAAAAAATATTAAAATTTTTCATTTTCTAAAGCTGTTTGCTTCCCTCATTCTATCCTTACACATCCTTATGAAATGTTTCAGTGGGGGGAAAAAGCTATGAGATTGGCTACTTTTGCAATTTCTGTTTTGTTTGATGAACATAGAAAAATTCATGTCCACAATTTGAATTTGTACTCATGAGATATAGAAGTATAAGTAATCAAATACGAAATGTAAATACACTTTATATAATATGTAAAATGTGTAACCTATATGGATAACTATATGGTTTTATATGTGTAATTTCATATATCTGGACTAATTTTCTACTATACAGATGAAATTAAGTATAAAATGCTTTTAGCAAACTAAGATAAATGATGAAGGATATTTATTTACCATAGCCTATGCATCATACTTTTTCTCTTTATTCAGTAGTCAATGTGTTCTTTCCACCATGAGATTTCTCAAATGGTAGTTGAAGTGATAATTAGCTACTGCTTCGGTATCAACAAATCCTACTTCAATCCTTTCTGTGTGTACAATAAAGGGGGAACTGAAATACTTTTCCTGTGTGTCAATATTCTCACTCTTCATACTTCATTAAATCAAGATGATATAAATCCCAGAAGACTGAAGTACAAATTTTAGCGCTATATTGATTTAACCTTCCCTTTGTAAATATTTCATATTTCTATAATGTGCAAATGCAGTCACATACAGAACAAAGGATGACACTTTTCTGTTAATACTCAGACTGGAGTACTTGACAGATTTTATTATTCCATTTAAAGAACAATCCATATGGAAATAGGTAAAGGTATTTGTCATTATTGTGAAAGCGTAGCTCATGAAATATTGTTTTTGAAACATGACCTTTGTACAGACTACTTTAAATATGTCATTTTTATCAAATAAAAATCCATTTATCTTTTTTCCCTCTTTTTTCTGAAATTTTTTGTTTGTTTAAGAAAGAGGTTTGGTTTCTGACTTTTATCCTTCACTCATTGACACGTGGCTGGAGAAAGTCAGGATTTAAATACATAATATTCCAATTGCTTTCATAGTATCACTCTGTGAAGTCTGGGGGTATAAAATAAATATTTCATTGGCTCTACTGGGGAGAAAGTAAGCTTTCCTGTCTACAAGTTAGAAGTACTGCTGTAAAGATGACAAATACATTATATGGCTGTTTAATGTTTTCTTTTTTTTAACTTTTATATATAAATAAAGCCACAGTCAACACAGGATTTTTGAGACTACTGATGTATCAAGACAGAACAAAAAGTTTTCTGCTGCTATAGAAATGATATAAAAAAAGCTAGCATTATTCTTTCAATGCTCGTTTGCTAAAAGAATAAAGAATGAATCAGTGGGTGGATGACAAGAGAATGACATTATATCACCATCACCTGTTTTTATTACCTAAAACTTTAATGATTATATATCAGCTGTGAGCCTGTGGCTCATGCCTGAAACTCTAGCTACTCAAGAGGCTGAGCTCTGAGGATTGCCATTCAAAGCCAGGGGTGCAGTAAAGTTGGTGTGACATTTATCTCCAATTAATTACAGAAAAGCCCGGAAACACTCTGTGACTCAACTGGTTGAGCATTAGCCTTGAGAAACAGGAATCCAGGGACAGTTCCCAGGACAAGAGTTCAAGCCCCAGGACCTGAAAAAGAAATCCCTTGGACTTAGAGCCTGGATACTCATTGTCCCTGGGCTATTTAGCGCAAGGCCAGCACTCTGCACTTGAGCCACAGTTTGACTTCTGGCATTTATATGTTTATTGGAGATAAGATTTTTGAGAACTTTTCCTTTTCCTGCCAGGGCTGACTTCTCAGATCTCAGCTCCTAAGCAGCTAGAATTACAGGCATGAGCAAGTGTGCTAGACAACTTTAAGTGTGCTAGACTATTTAGCACAATTATGATAAATTATTGCTTTTTGATGTGTCTCCCTCATTTTTGCCAGTCCTGAGGTTAGAACTTTGGGCCCGAGTGCTGTCTCTGAGCTTCTTTTTGCCCAAGGCTAGCACTCTACCCCTTAAGCAACAGTTTCCTTTGAAAGAGAAGAGTCTCTGTTCCCTTTTAAACAATGTATAATCTCTGACAGGATCATTTTACATAAAGTTTATGTACTCTAGTCATATGAATATAGTAAATAGCCTATGTCATCTGTTTCTTATTTTCTTCATTTCCTTCCCTCACCTCCCTCCCTACCTTCCTCTTTTCCTTCCTTCCTTCCTTCCTTCCTTCCTTCCTTCCTTCCTTCCTTCCTTCCTTCCTTCCTTCCTTCCTTCCTTCCTCCTTCCCTCCCCTTTCCTTTCCTTCCCTTCCCTTTCCTTTCCTTTCCTTTCCTTTCCTTTCCTTTCCTTTCCTTTCCTTTCCTTTCCTTTCCTTTCCTTTCCTTTCCTTTCCTTTCCTTTCCTTTCCTTTTTTCTTAAAAACATTCTGGTTTGGAAATTCCAATCCTCCTACCTCTACCTCCCTTATCCTGAGGTTCGAAGCATGAGTCACTGAAATCCGCTTGAACATTTTCTTTGATCCCTTTTGAACTTAGATTCAGTGACTTCTTCAAGATTCCTGAGGAAGCCAGTGGCAAATATGATCCAAGGAAGGCATCAAAATCTTTCCAGTTTTTCCAGTTTTTTTCTTTCTTTCTTTTTCTTTTTTTTTACTTTTTTTTTATTTTGTGGGTTATGGAGCTTGAATTCAGCCTGAGTGCTCTCCCTGAGCCCTTCAGGCGTGAGCCATCTCACCGAGCTTTCTAGTGGGTGTTATTGTAGCAATGTTATAGCCATTTTAAATAAATTAATCACTTTCTAGATACTTTATTTTCATGAAACCTTTCCATCCTTGAGCTCTGTATGTCTTATGAGTCATGAGCTGTGTGTGTGTGTGTGTGTGTGTGTGTGTGTGTGTGTGTGTATGCATTGTATCTTTTATGCACTAGTACTAGGGTTTGAATGCAAGAGCCTGTGCTCTTGTGTTTTGTGCTTAAGACTAGTGTTCTTGTGGGATGCGGTGACTCACGCCTGTAGTCCTAGCTACTCAGGAGGCTGAGATCTGAGGATCACAATTCAAAGCCAGCCCAGGCACTAAAGTCCAAGAGACTCTTATCTCCAATTAACCACTAGAAAATGGGAAGTGGGACTGTGGCTCAAGGCATAAGGCGATAGCTCAGGAACAGTGCCTAGGCTCAGCTCTATGACCAGCAAAGAAAAAAAAAAAGACTAGTGTTCTTCAACTTGAGCTTGAGCCACACTTTAACTTATAACTTTCTGTGGGCTAATTGGAGCTAGGAGTCAGACTTTTCTGCCCAGGCTAGCTTTGAACTGTGATTCTCAGATCTCAGCCCCTCATATGGAGTAGGTCTGAGTCTCTGTCTCCCAGTAAAACTTGAGAACATAATATTGGGGTTTATGACTGAAGAGTGGAGGTGGCAGGATGTGGCCTTTTCAGGTATATGTAAAATACCTTTGTAAAGACATTTTCTGCTTCAGAATGAAGACTATATCTAGAGTGGCATTGAGCTTCATGTCTTGGTAGTTTATTTTTCTGGCTCTAAAGCACACTTACTTGGCTGAATGCTGTTTGTACATTGGCTCTGATAGAAATACTGTTTGCCAATCTCTCCTTTATATGGTTGATGGTTAGAATACAGTCTCACAGCTCTCATTTTTATGTCTCCCTTCTGTGGCAGATCTTTTCCATTACATGTCATATCTTGTCTTTGGTGGATATTGGTGAGGAAACAATGATACTTTGACCCCAGAGAACATTACCCACATTTTAAAATAAGAAATCATTTGCAACTCTCTTCATTTACATACAATAACTAAAATGATTGAGAGGATTCTAGAGTACAAAATAAGGAAGTTCGAGGCCCAAGAGAGCAGAATCAAAATTATATGTACAGGTTCTTACTTGTTAGAAGATACAATAAAATATTATCACTTGTTAGGGATGAGCTGTGTATATGTTAGAATTCTGAAATGGTGGTTTAGCTAAATGGTATCCAGTGGTTTTTCACTTGGTGAAAAACTCCCAACTGATTGAATGAACTTTCACATTCTAAGAAGTGTGTGTGTGTGTGTGTGTGTGTGTGTGTGTGTGTGTGTGTGTGTGTGTGTATCCGGGCCTGTTCTCTGTCTTTAGAGTTTTCTTTATTCTCAAGCCTATTGCTCTATCACTTGCATCATACCTACATCTTTGGCCTTTGCTAGTTGACTAGAGAAAAAAATTTTATGGACTTAACTGCCCTTCTGGACAGCCTTTGAACAGCAATCCACAAACCTCAGCCACTTTAGTTGCTAGGATTATAGGCATGAGCTCCCAGCACCCAGCCATGAAAATATTTTTTTAAGGACCTTAAAGATCATTATGTATATTGTGAGACTGGACAATGCCTCACATTGCCAAAAAAGATTGTGATTCCATTTCATGATGTCCATAATTTATCTAAATATATTCTAGATCTTTCATTAGAAACCCCTAATGATTATGTTCCTATTACTTTTCTTTAATTCTTCTTTCTCAAGCTAAATTCGAGATAGATATCTGTCACATGTCAGCTATATAGGGAGCAGTCATTGGATACAAGTTCTTCAATTACCTTTTCTAGATAGAAACAACTTGGTCAGATTTCTACATCTCTCTCCTCAAAGGAGCCCTGTGACATGGGGTTAAGCACATGTCAGCGTGGAGTGCTTTTGTTACTATGGCTGCCTGATAATCAAAGGCAGATAGCCTTTGTTCTGTTTGGACATCCCCAAACATCCAACACTAAACATTAAATAAAACATTGAATCCAAAATATTATAGTGCTTCCTTCATTCTTTCCTTCCCTCCTCCCCTTATTCCTTCCTTTCTTCCTTTCTTCTTTCCTTCTTTCCTTCCTCCCTCCTTCCCCCCTCCCTCCTTTCCTTCTTCCCTCCCTCCCTCCCTCCTCTCTTTTTGTATGTTTCTCCTCTCTCTCTCAGTTATTTCTTTCTTCAGTCAATTAATCAATAATTTAATAAAATCTGATACCGCCTGTCCTCTACAAACTTCCTCCCCAATTGAGGACACATTGGACAGCACGTTAATTTTCAAAGCTTAATGGGGTATTTAGTAAGTGTCTGTGCACAGGGGCCCTTCATTCTATTTTCAGGAAGACATCCTGACTCATTCTTGCTTCAGGCTTGGTTTTTATATTTGTAGCAAAGAACATATGAAAAGAAATATGAATGTTGGGAAATAAATTCTTTTCCCACATTTCCCCAACAGTATTCTTCTGATTTGATCTTTTGGATTCATCAAATTCAGTGCAAGGTCCTCACAGCAATCAGTTTTAAATGAACGGCTCTAGATCTGAGAGGGCCTGGGGGCCAGACCACTTGCATCTCAGCCTGACAAGATGTTTCAAATACATCTACCACATCTTCCTGGGGTATATGTTACTGGAGCTTCTCAGTCATTTTGCAAATGAATGCAGCTGGGTGTACTAGAGGAACTGATTCATCCCCCACAACCCCCGCAAGTCCTCATTTCCAGGATTAAAGTGCTTAGTTTTAAGTAGAACCTAAGAATTCATCTTTGCATTATTCCTTATCTTTTCTTGCTTTACTGGGCTTTGCAAACATACATACCCTGAAGCAGCACACCACTCATCTGAAAACCCTAGCAGCTCAGGCTTCTACCACTGACCATCAGAGACAAGTCATAGGTAGCTGCATGTTTCTTGCAGTGAGTGGAGAAAATTGCTTCTCTATTCCCAGGCCCCAACTGTTCTGCCCTCTCCACCAACACCAGCTCCAGCAACAAGAGGCCTGCAATGCCTAGTAGTTAATCAGGAGAAACAAGGCTGCTTTCATGCATGGGAGTAAAACAAAAAAACCTCCCCATTTCCTTTCTTTCTTCCCTTCCTTCCTTTCTTCCTTTTCTTTTCTCTTTTTGGTACCTAGTTGGAGCCCAGGGCCTCTTTCACATTGAATAACTGTTATACTAATCATATATCCATAGCTCATAGTCTCATAGCTAAATACCAACAGTGATATGTCAGGTACAATGTTACTTTACAAAATTCTAGGAAATGAAGAGATCTTTTAAAAGGAAAAGCATAAACTATTGAGATTTAGTGTATCTTATCTGAGCAAAGAATGGTTTCTAAATTAGTCTTGCAGCACTCAAACCAGTAGAGATCCAGAGAGCTTTGCTCTGTGAGTGAGCAGAGTGCAGAACAGGGAAGTGAAGTACAGAAAGGGTTCATTAACCCACCAATTAATAAGTAATCTCTAGTTCTCCAATTCCCCAAGCAACAGATGACATTCTAAAATTTTCAGATCCCTGTGGCTGGGATGAGTGGTGAGAGAGCCATGACTGTGACATAGGATATGGCAAAGTTGTCTCAGGTTGGCAGAAGGCTCATCTAATGACATGAGCCCCTTTAGAGATGGAGCCTGTGAGAACAAATCCTTATACAGTTTGGAAAGATGAAAGGAGCCAGGTGGCAACCAAAGCAAACAAGTTTTAATCCTTCCTCCTGCTGACAGCTAGGAAAAAGAGTCCCAGTTTGACACCCCAACTCACTGAATTGTGCCAGTGACTTTAATGAACTTGAAATATTTTCTCAGAGCCTTTTCATAAGAATATACTCAGTGACACCCGGATATGGACTTTGTGAGAACCTGGTGATAAAATCCAGTCTAGATCGTCTGGACTGTTGATCTGAAAAACCAAGTTTTAGCAGATGGAGTTTGTTTCAGTCTGCTAAATTTGTGGTTACTTGTTATAGCAGCAAAATATACTCCTTCTTCCTTCCTTCCGACAACAGAAATCTTGGCTGAAATAAGTTAGCATGGAGAAAAAAGCATTTTAATTTCAGTGAAATGTTTTACTACTTGGCAACATTTTACTCCTTTAGATGCTTAAATTCAATCGAAGTATAATTTGGGATTATTAGATTCAAAGGTGATAGTATATTCTTTGTTAATAGACACCACTGTCTTACCAGGCAAACGCAGTAACTTCTAAGATAGAGTAGAGAAGTTTGTACATGCCCAGTAATAGGGAAACCCCATTCTCATAATAAACACAGTGCATGACTCCTTAGCTACAAGGAACTGGCAAGAGTGATAGAATATTGGGCTTATGATGGCCTTAATGAGGCTGAAGTATTAAAAATAATATATCATACTCATTTACTTAACACCAGAGATTATTGATTGATACTGTTGGAGGAATTTGGCTTTATAATAATATACTTTGCTTTATAATTTAATATTTGATTCACTCAGATTTATCTTTAGGGAACTTGTGAAGTATTTAGCATAAATTCTAGCTTTACTATATGATAAAATGTGAATGGTTTATGAAAGTACACCTAGTAAAACAGGCTTTATTGGATGGATTCATTTAAGTTCAGCAAGAGAAGCAATGGCCGGGTAATGAGCACATAAAGTCTTAGCAAGAGTACATCAATTTAGATTCCGTTTTAATCTGAGAATGGACTTTAGTGTTCACTTTATAAATGTAATTAATTAACCTTGTTTATGGATTTTTATAATTTTTAAAATGGTTTTAGTGCAAGGCCCTGAAGAAAAGAAATGAAACTTAACCTAACTAATGGGTGTTTGGAGAATATGTTCTGACTAATTGAGTTTACTGGTTAACTATGAGTTTTTATTTTGCCCATGGTAATTGAAAATATTGCTCAAGTGTACAGTCTAGTTTTGTCTCATTAAGAAAACACTACTGAGGAAGAACATATTTTGACATACTCATATAGACAATTATCAATTCAAGGTTAAATGGCCACATTGAAATTGTTTAAGGTGATTATTTTTAGAGTCCATTCATATGTGATTATCTGAACTTTTAAGTATACCAATAGCAATTTTATCTTAAATGAAACTAAGAAAAAAATTTAAAGTTCTTTGTTTTTGGTTCAGGTAACTAAGGGCTATGTATGAGTTTATGCACACATAATTATGTATATTTATTCAATATAATTATGGAAACATAGAAATACAAAGAAATAAATTAAAAGTACATAATCTCAATTGTTATGCATTCCTTGGAAGATATTGTATACTTCTCTTTAGAGTATTTTTAATTTTAAGCAATACTACTAATTTCTTGGGATGTATTCATTTAGAGTATTTTTCTATTCACATAATATGATTAATTCAATATGATTATATTAAATATAGCACTTAGATGATTATATTAAATATAGCATTTAGTAATACAGAATATAGTGATTAACTATTAATGAAATTATAATTCATTCTATGTAATTATAATTGCAATAAATAGATGTTTTAATATAATGATAACAAGTTATACATATAGGATGCTTAAGCCAATATATAACTTTCAAGAAATATGAAAGTGTAGGTTATATTCAGAAGAGCTGAAGGATTATGTTAGAAGAAGAAGGGAGGGCTGGTAATGTGGCCTAGTAGTAGAGTGCTTGCCTAGCATCCTTGAAGCCCTGGGATTAATTCCTCAGTAAAATATAAACAGAAAAATGGCACTGTGGCTCAAGTGGTAGAGTGCTAGCCTTGAGCAAAAGAAGCTCAAGAACAATCAACAGGCCCTGAGGTAAAGCCCCAGGACTGGCAGAAGGAGAAGGAGAAGCAGAAGCAGCAGCAGCAGCAGCAGCAGCAGCAGCAGCAGCAGGAAGAGGAGGAGGAGAAGGAGGAGGGGGAGGAGGAGGAGGAGAAGGAGAAGGAGAAGGAGAAAGAAAAGCAGGGAAAGGGTGGACTATTAGAACCTCATATGTAAATTAGTCTAAACTAGAAAGAGATGAGTGATAGAGTAGCAGGTGATTTAAAAGCTATTTATATTAGTTTTGGAATGTTGTCAGCGAGGCAAAAATGCATCCACACACATGTGTCTCCTGTTTGGATCTGGGTGGGCAGTAGTAAGGAAAGACTGGCTTAGTGAGGAGAAACCACAATATATACCACCACTCATGTGGAGGGACTCTATTTTCTACAGTATGCAATCTCTTCAAAGCAGCCAGTGTTGCTCACAGGCGGGCGAATTTCCTGTGTGCTCAGAGGTGGGTGTCTTTTCTTCCAAGTTCTCTCATACAATTTTCAAACAGGGAGGCATCGTAGATTCATTTTATACTAATTCGTTTAATCAAGGAGGATATTAAAAATCCAGGGAAGTGAAGTGACATGCTGAGATTCATTATGCTTTTCCAGCCATGGTCAAGAACACTTGTCCCTTAATTTACAGTTCAGTGCTCCTCAATTATACAGTGAAGTCAATTAATAAACATTTTACTGAGGACTTTCTCTATATTATGGGAGATATTTAAATGTAGCGATAATAGAGACGTTTATTGCCCTAACTCTCTCCTCAAGGCATTTACATGCATAAATCAATTAGAAAACAAAGCCACAAATTAGGCTAATAATTGCATGGATTGGGCTAAGTGATAGTAGATAAAAGGAGAAAGTGGGAATTGGACAGGATTGATTAATAAACACTTTTTAAAACAAAATAAAGGAAGTAGTGTCAGTCTTAAAAATAAGTATCAGAGTTTGGAACAGAATTGCCTTTGGAAACAATTATCATGAGAAGGTATAATTTTCAAAAGTTTTATGTTTGTTGTTTTAATCTTAGAGCTAGTTTTGAATCTTGTTTTGCTGCTTGCTAAATTTTCACTTCCACTTTTACTCCTGTCCCAGAATTTGGATTTATAGGAGAACTAGGTTATTACAACTAACTCAACATATAATTATGTCACAAACTTTCAGTTTTTAGAATTACTTTGCACTTAATTCATATTAAGCTTTACTCAAATCTATTCTACATTAATTGGATTCAATAAAATTTTGAAGTTTTTAATTGCTTCTCCATTAGTGCTGTATCATTTTTGATTCATCACTCAGTCAATTATCATGAATTATATGCAATATAAATTGTTTTTTTTAAAGTAAGATGTAAGTTGTCTTATCTGGCAATGGAATATCTAGTAATAAATGATTACTTTGTGATGTATGCAACAAAAGGCATCGAAAGGATCCAGTTTGCCCATCGGTAATGAACTAAGCTGCTACTTCCTGAACAGAGAATTCAAGTTCAGAAGACATGTTACTCCTTGTCCTTCCTCTGGCCTTGCTGTCTTCTGGGCCCAGGGTTTCCCATTTTCATCTTGTAACATACATAGTTGAAAATCTTCATGTATCTTCCAGTTTGTGACATAATGGGCAAGCCAAATATGCACTATTCAATTGTAATCACTGCTCTTTTTCAACTGTGGAGCTGGCCAGGGTGATACACGAACTTCAGGTTTTGTGTGGAAATGAATAGAGAACCTGTAGCCTCTATCTTTTTAAATACGATATTTTAATTGGATTCTTCATCCTCTTTCAATTAATCCCCTTTGATTAACTTCATTACCCAGGATGTGTGGAAAGAAGAAACTCAATCAAAATAGTTATGCCATGGAAAAAAGGTCCACGAGTCATAGTCATCATCTGATTTCCTGACGAATTAGTTCAGTGGAGGCAAGTCATGGCCTTTGTTCACATGTTTATCTATGGTTGCTTCCATGTTTAATGACAGAGGTTAACAGCTTCAGAAAGGTCTGCTGCCCTAAACCTAACATATTTACTGTCATTATATAGACATATTTAGACATGTCTATATAGATATATAGACATATTTACTGTCTCTATATAGAAAAAGAATGTCCTCTTCTGTTACATAGGACAAAGACGAAAGTCTGTCTGTCTGTCTGTCTGTCTGTCTGTCTATCTATCTATTTATCATCTATCTATCTCTATCAATCATATATCAAATGTCTGTCTGTCTGTCTGTCTATCTATCTATCATCTATCTATCTCTATCAATCATATATCAATCTCTAACTACCATTTGTCTTCTACTATCTATCTAAGATAATTCAAGAACATCCCAGGACACAGAACCACTAGGCATATATTTTCTGGGAAGTTGAATTCATATTTTTACAATCTATGAGACATAGCTAAAAAAATATCTGTTGTTCCTTGTCTCCAATGTACGTCATTGATCTGTAGTTTGTAGAAGTCGTCAGATTTTTAACATTAAGGAATTAGCCAGTATTTTTTCTTTTCTGAACAGTAGTATTGTAGAGAGAAAGATCATAACAAAAATCTCATGCAAATATAAGTGTGAAACTGAATTATGTACATCATTTAAGATATTCATAAAAGAATGACTTGCTTTTATTGGGTTTGGGATTGATGGCTTGAGATAATCATCTGGGTTGCTCTAATTTGGTTATGATTCTTTTGATTATCTGGTCTTCAAACACCCCGGTTAACCTTGACATTCTCCTCAGTTTCTATTCATGAGTCATCCTTTCCTGTCTCCTTAACAGCAAAGATTCCAGGCTTGCTTATTTCAGCCACTGCTGATTACTCACACTGACAAACTATTCTGTCTGTTTTATTTTGAGGACTTGTAAAAGATCATCAAGCTGGGTTATAGCAGCAGAAGAAGATTTATCAGAAGAGTTTTTAACACTGAGACTTCAGTTTTTCTTGTAGGGTCACAGCGTCATCAGAGTGGTTAGGTTTGTACTCCTAGCCAAAAGACTCATGGACCCTAATATTTAAGTTTTTTTCGGAGGTGTTATATTGTACAAGAAGACCAATGAGAAGAAATTCTAACCAGTTGCTGGTGGCTCATGCCCTTAACCCCAGCTATTCAGGAGGCTCACATATGTGTGACTGGGTTTGAAGCCAGCCTAAGTAAGCTCCATGAGAATCATAACTCCAATCAATCTGCAAAAAGCTAGAAGAAGAGGTATGGTTCAAGTATAGAGTACCAAAAGCCAAGTGAGAGCCTGAACCTCTGAGTTCCAGCCCCACTACTGGTACAGAAAAGAGAGAGAGAGGGAGAGAGGGAAAGAGGTGGTGGAGAGAGAGCGAGTGAGCGAGAGAGAGACAGAGACAGAGAGACAGAGAGAGACAGAGAGAGAGAGACAGAGAGAGAGAGACAGAGAGAGAGAGACAGAGAGAGAGAGAGAGAGAGAGAGAGAGAGTTCTAAATACAATTTGATTTACAATTTCCACCATGATGACAAAGTTATCTAACTCTAAGTACATCAAATATTCCTCTTGCAGAGGTAAACCCCATGTGGTACATATTTTGTGCACACACTGGAGCACTTCCTCTTTGGATTCAAGATTGACTCATCAATATTATTTAGGTCTTAAATGAACACTGATAAAATATTCAGTGGTGCCTGAAATTTTTATCTTTTTTCTTAAAGGAATTTTGAAATGATGCTTTGGAGTGTAGGACTGAAGATATTCTGTAATAAAAGTACATAAAATGGGTCAACGAAATGATAGGGCCAATAAAAACATTGCCTCTGAGATGATTTCTAAAGCATGCTTGCTGACCTGGCTTTTATTTCTTCTTTAAATATTAATTGGTGATTTGCTGGCTTGAAAGCTTAACTTTGAGTACAATAGGCCTGCAGCTACACATTTCTGTCTTTTTTTTTAATTTGAAAGAGAAATCTAGACCTTACTACTCTCATGAGGCATACTGTGAGTATGTGCTGATACCACCTGTACATAATACACTGATATTCCACTTGCTGAGTCTCCATGTCCCTTTTCAATACATCGTTGGCCTGGAGATGTTGCGCGGAGAAATTTTCCCATGAAAAATAGCAGAGCAATAAAAAGAAGAAAATAAAAGAGCAAAGGAAGCACTTTCTGCTGTGAATGTTTTCTTCTAATCCTCTATCAACTTCTCACCTGTCACAAAGAGGTAGTTTGAGATCATGTAATTTTTCATCTTTGATACAGAGCTACTTTTTACCCTAACATTACAAAATATGATCTCTAGAAGATTCTTCAGCTGTAAAAATTTGAGAAAGTGATCAAGATTCATTGTCTTTATATACTACTTTGTTGAATAGCAACAGTTTTATACAACAAAATAAAACTATAAAAATACCAAATTATCAAAAAATTGATACAATAGATTTTCTCACAGATTTAGTAGCAATTAACTTTGATAACAAGACTGGTATAAATTTTGTATCATCCAGAAAAATCTGTTTTTCTTTCTGTCTTGTCACCCTTATGCATTTCTCTGTCCAACTTATTTACGTATTTGTTTGTTGTTATGTTGCTGACAGACAGATGTCTTTAAAACTTCTTTAAACTATTTTTGACTGATGAGTAATATGAAAGGAGAATTTTTAAATACTTCCGGTAAAATTTGAGGATATACTAGTTATTACATTTCAGCACCAAATCCATGCTGCTTTGTTCTATTTTGTGCTGCTGTGCTGGATTCAGCCAACGATATTTGATCTTTGCTTCCATTTCTATGTCAGGTTTTACCAACTTTGAGCATAGAGACAGAAGGAAAAAGATTGGACTAGATTCTTCCTGGGTTTTAGGGGTTTTTTTGGTGAGGATCTCTTTCTCATCATCTGTGAATCTCTCCTAATTCTCATTTCTCCTCAATATTTAGGGGAGACAGATGCCCTCTGAAGTTCCTTCTATCATGACACCTTTGGATTATTTTTGATGTGGTTAGACAACACAATGAAGAGTTTTCATGTCTAATTTAATTTCTGGTGTGGTTTCTTTGTTGTAACTAAGCCCTGAGGGAACACACAGAGAATGAACAGGTCTGCCTATGTCACTTACATTCGAAATAATTTTTTCATTTAACAAGCCTGGAACAAGCATTTCCACGGACATAGAGAAATGAATATGATCATTCCTGTCCTTCCAAGGAACTGAAAGCATAGCCAATTTGTTTTCCATTTTGTCATACAAGTTTAGCATAGTGGAAAAGAAATGTTTCAGAGCACTTTGTTTGGTTCCCTACCTCATTTTCAAGTTCTGCTAAAACAATGGCAGGCCGTCTTTCGTCTGGGCTTTAAGATATTCATGAGAGATGACCTTTTGCTCTCACAGGTTATTATCCTATTTTTACCTCATGTTGAAATTACCCTTTTAATTTATAAGTTCCATTATTTAAACATAGTCAAAATTCCGGTATAACTGATTAAGTGCTGGCTATCTTCCATGTGCCATGCAGAATTGTGGCTCTCAGGAATGCAAAAGCAGATGAAAACAGTCTCCAAGAGGACACACTGCAGTGTTGTGACTATGAAGAGATGGATAAGACAGTAAGGATTCCAGTTCTGAAGGAAAATCATTGAAAGTGTGTGGGGGAGGGGAGGAGCCTGGTGCCTGTGGCTCCTGTTTGTAATCCTAGCTACTCAGGAAGCTGAGATATGAGGATTGCTGTTTGAAGCCAGCCCAGAAAGGAAAGTCTGTATGCTCCTAGACAGGTGGTTAACCAAGTCCTGTGCAAAGAGTATCATGCAACTGATCAACAAGTGGTGAATATTAAATTAGTACAACTCAGGATAAATAAAACGGAGAACTATGGTCTCAGAAAAAAAGGAAACTTGTAAGCATCGAAAGTTCAATCTGTTTACTTGAATAAGTGAATAGTGTCTTAGCCTACTACTAAATAAATATGAATTTGGGTAAGTTTTTCTTAAAATATAATTAACCACATCGTAAATGCTTTTAGTGGGATGTTCTATGGTTTGAACTCAGGGCCTAATTCTCCTTATGCATACAAATCTGCTTCTGGAATCACCTCTCCATCCTTTCTTGATGTATATGTATACACACATATATGTGTATATGTGTACATACATATGAACATGCACATAAATATAATATATATCTATTTGTTTATATCTATTTATGTATATATATGTCTTGTGCTTTTTCATGGGCCAACCTTGGTCTGTGGTTTTCTATCTGTTTCTTTTCAGACATGAGATTATCATATCACCTTAGCTAGTTTATCAACTCAGGTGAAATCTTACTAACTTTTTCCCTATGCTAACTTCAGGTTATTATCTGCACCCCTGATTAGTTGGGATTACAGTTATCCATCAAAGTTCTCGGCTGTAATGAGTCTTGGAAAAGTTTCAAAGTGATCAGAAATCATCCACTGCAAGAACGTAACCACAATTTTCTCTTAGCATGGGAAATGCTTGTTTTTGCTATGTTGTTTTCATAACTCCATTCTTTTAACAGGATATTTACTTCATGCTACATAGGCTACTGTGACTTCCTTGAAAGAAGATCCAGACATTGGTGAGCATACACTGCAGAGGATAGGGTACCATTTCAGTTCCTTTAGTTGATGTTGATAGAATACTTAAATAAGTATCATTTGCATTGAGATATATCTTCCTTCCTTTATCCAGAATGTCAACTATGTTCTTTTGATCAATTAGAATATAGGACTACATCCCTAATGCTATGAAATGATGGAAAAAGAATTCTTAGAAATATATTAGAGAGCTATCAAAAGTGCCTGGAGAAGCCAAGTGCTGGAGGCTCATACCTGTAATCCTAGCTAATCAAGAGGCTAAGAAAAGAGTATCACAGTTCAAACCCTAAGCAGGAAAGTCCAAGAGACTCTTATCTCCAAAAACTAATTAGAAAAAAAACAGTAGTGGTTCTATGCTCAAGTGATAGAGCACTAGCCTTGAGCACAGAGAGTCTTAGGGACAGTGTTCAGGCACTGAGTTCAAGTCTCAGGCCTGGCCACAAAAAAAGAAGAAGAAAGAAAAGAAAAGATAAGTGCCTGGAATGGATCAATAAAATGTGGTATATATAAACAATGGAATTCTCTGCTGCCACCAGAAAGAATGACATCGCCTCATTTGTAAGGAAATGGAAAAACTTGTAAAAAAAAATCATATTAAGTGAGGTAAGCCAGACCAAAAGGAACAAAGGCTCCATGGTTTCCCTCATTTGTAATATAGTATATGTCTAGGATCTTCCTTTCAGAGAACCACAATTGCTCAATAGCCTTTACATATGACCATATAAGATGAAGCTAAGTGAAATGAACTCCAGGATATGGAAACAAGAGGTTTTCTTGTTGTTGTTTTTAGTGTACTATGTGATGTTATTTTTTTTCTTTTGTTCTTTCCCTCCCACCATGGTTTATCCCCTGTTATCACTATATTTGATTTTGGTACCTGGTGTATTGTATATGCATTTATTTGAATTAGGGAAGGAAAGGGGAACAACAAAATGGTGAGACAAAAGACAAAGCATGAACCAAAAGCAACAGAGATACACACAAGACAATATGGTGGAAATGAACTCTACATCTTGGTGTTGGGAGAGTGAAAGTGGGCAAAACATGGGAAGGGATAGCATTGTCCAACAGGAAATATAGTCACTACCTTTTGTAACTGTATCCCCTCTGTACATCAGTCTGACAATAAAATAAAATTAAAAAGAAGAAAGAACATCATGAAGAATGAGATAGTATGGCCCAGATCCAACAGAGGCCAGTATAGGTGCCCCAAAGTAGTCCTCAAGGTAGGTAATAGGAATGATGATGGAGTGTTCTCAGAAACACGATCTGAGGAATAATTCACAGGAAGAAGTCAATGAGAATTTCAGCCATTTACTTAGCTGAAAACAAAGAAAATCCTTTCCTCATGAATATTTTTTTCTAGTTTTTTATCTACTTTTTCTTTTTTGTCAGTTGTGGGGCTTGAACTCGGCCTGGGCACTGTCTCTCTGCTCTTCAGCTCAAGGCTAGGGCTCTACCATGCTGAGCAACAGCATGGCTTTCTGGTTTTCTGGTGATTAATTTAAGACCAGAGTCTCATGGACTTTTGGTACTGGGCTGGCATTGAACCATGATCCTCAGATCTTAGCCTCCTGGGTAGCTAGGTTTGCAGGTTTGACCCACTAGTACCTTGCTAGTTCTTTATCTTGTATGATTTCTTTTATCTCCCCAATCTATAAAGCCTATATCATCCTTCCCTCTGTTCAATATTCCCAGTACTCTCAGTCTGAACTTTCTTTTAGGCAGTGTTTTCTCAAGTCTCTATGAGCATAGCCATTCTCAAATCTTCTCTTTGTCCATCTCCTAGAATTAAACACTTCAATGTGGCTTACCTGGTATGTATAAAGGAAAAAGCCTATTGGATGATAAGATCAGTATCAGCTTCCTTATTTTTATTTATATTTTTGGAAGCCAGTTTGTTATTCCTCAGTGTTTGAGGAGCTTATATAGCTTGAAATATAACAGAGTTAGGTTTTTTTGCCTTATATTTAGTTTTTATGGAATTGAGTTCTTGTATCTAAGTTTATATTTTCTGTTTTAAACATTGTTTTAGTATAATAAATATGTTTGTATCCCGATTATCATTTTCTTTGGCAATATCTAAGTATATATGAATTTCCCTCAAGAAATTATCACAATTTAAAATCAGCTGTGAGGGGTTGGAAGTGTATCTCCCATGGTGAAGTGCTTGTGTAACATGAGTGAAGCCCCGGGTTCAATCCCAGCATTGGAAAAAAAATCAGGTATGAAATGTGAGAATGAACTTTAGAAATTATCTCTACATTTCTGACACTGAAAATGATCCATGGAATTTCAGTTTGTGAACATTCCGCAAAATTTCTTTCTTGGTTTTGCCTATAGACACTTTCAAAGGAGACTTTTGTTATGGAAAATAAAGGAAGTCCACTGACTATGTAAAAATTATAAAGAATTATTTTTCTTAACTTGGATTTGTAGTAGCATACATATGTGGAGGCCCAAAGTAATAGTTTTGATGTCAACAAGGTTACATTTGCATTAAAAAAATCTGAGAAATAGGACAAATGAGTTTACTTGAAAAGCTTATCAAACATTATGATGCACAATAGACTTAGCTTCTCAACAGAATAGTATTTAAGTCTACCCATTCTAGAAAGAGTGTGAGGCTGGGCTTTCACACTGGTTGTAGCTTTGGGAAAGAATGTAGATTATGTACAAATATTAAGAAGTATATGATATGAGAAAGTTGTGCACAATCATGGTTTATAGAATATTGTATTAGATTCTACTAGAATTTATTTATCTGTTTATAACCTAATCAGAAAAAATTTGGTTACTTTGCAAATCTTTTACTTCTCTTTAAGACTAGTCAATTTTTTTTGCCAGTCCTAGAGCTTGAACTCAAGGCTTTAAGTTAAGCACTGTCCTTGGGCTTTCTCAAGGTTAGAGCCCTACCACTTAAGCCACAGCACCAATTCCAGATTTTTATATGTGTGTGGTACTTGAGGAATAGAGCCCTTGTCTTTGTGCATGCTGGGCAAGAGCTCTACCACTAGGCCAAACACCCAGCCAAATATAGCCTTTATATAAACAGGTGTCGTATATATGTGAATGATTGCTTCTAGCTGAAAAAAATTGATCAAAAGTATGAATAAGTTTCCCATAATGTATACAAGAAATCTCATCTTTAAAATTAGCCAAGTTAGGGAACAGATCTTGTTTTAGTCATTCCAACAAAACTTTCAAATAAGCATTAAGAAGGAAAATCCATCATTTTTCTTACTTCTGTGAATTCCTCTTAGTAATTGTTGAATTTACTAATTATTATTAGTTGAACAAAATGTTACTGTACTGAATATCATATAGTTCATGTCAAGTAAAAGAGGGGGAAAGGGGGGGAACCAACAGACATGTACTTGCAACATTTTTTTGTCAGTTATGGGACTTGAACTCTGGGACTAGGCGTTCATTGTCCTGAGTTCTTCAGCTCAAGGTTACTGCCTTACTGCTTGAACCACAGTACCACTTCTGGTTCTCTAGTGGTTAATTGGAGTAAGAGTCTTACAGACTTTAGTACCTGGGCTGGCTAGCTACTCAGCCTCCTGAGTAGCTAGGATTACAGGTGAGAGCCATCACTCCCAGCTCTGTACTTGTAACTTTTTAAACTCTCCTTATAGATGCTAACCCACTTATACAATGTTTGCGTATGTACACACATAGGAAGGGAGAGATGTTAAGCACACCCAACAAATGAAGGCCTTTTATTTCTTTCTTCAACGCTTTTCCCATGCAAGTGGGGCTATGGAGCTCTGGCTCTTTGCCCATATTTTATTGTGATTTACATTTATGATGGAGACTTAATCATAATGAATTTAGTTGCCCTGCTATTCAATGCTGACAACCTATGTCTTATTAATGAATATTTTGAACATCCATTCTTGTATATCTACCCTTGTGTAATAGGAAAACACAGTAATAAATCTTTCTCCTCAGTTCATCATGGGTTTTGACGTCAGGATTTTGAACAAGACAAGACTCTTGTAGCTGAAGGAAATGTTTTTTCTGCCTCACACCATCAATCACAGAAAGTCTCGGCTCAAAATCACAAGCTACTGTCTTTTCTCACTATTTCTAAATAGCAATACCAAGCTTAAATTGGCAACATAATAAGCTTTGATTAATTATACTTTACCAAACATAAGAACAGATCAAAATCTGTGTTTCATAAGCTCTGAACTATAAAAGCAAATAGTTTAGACAGATTTTACTAAGAATCTTTTGTTCTCACAATAGGATATTGCCCTTACAAACCTGTGACATTTCCCAGAAAATTACAGAAAAATTTCAGGCTCTTATTACTATTATCATGTTTATTAAAATGATTGTTGTTTTTCTTTGTTCTATTCTTTACCTTTTTCACTCAGGATTGGCACTCTACCACTCAAGATCCATTTAACATGTGTATGCTCTGGTTTAAGATGCCAGGAGCGGAGGAAACAGTATAATGAGTAAAAATGGAGATGCACAGGAAATCTGAACCTACTGTTCAGTTTCACAGTATGCCTAAAGGTTTGCTAAAACTAAAGTCTAGTTCAAAGACAAACACACTACTCTACTAGTTTGTAGGCTTTCCTTTCACCTATGCTCTTGGTAAATTGTCACTTTTCAGGGTTGAGTACAAGCATTCTATGAATATTTGTGGTTTTATTCACCATTAGCCCTAGTAGGACTCATCCTGTGGAATGGTGCTCCTGAGTGTGGCTGTGGGTCATGCCTTTTTCTTCCTTCCTTCCTTCCTTCCTTCCTTCCTTCCTTCCTTCCTTCCTTCCTTCCTTTCTTTCTTCCTTCCTTCCTCCCTCTCTCCCTCCCTTCCTTCCCCTCCTTTCCTTCTCTCTCCTTTCCTTCCTTTCCCCTTCCCATCCATTCTTCCCTCCCTCCCTTCCTTCCCCTCCTTTCCTTCTCTCTCCTTTCCTTCCTTTCCCCTTCCCATCCATTCTGCCCTCCCTCCCTCCTTCCCTCTACCTCCCTTCCTCCCTCCCTTCCTTGCCACCTTCCTTTCTCTTTCTCTTTCCCTTCCTCTTTCTCTCACTTTTCTTTTTCCTCTATTTTTGGTGCTTCTCTTGAGGCTGGAACTCAGGGCCAGGATACTGTTCTTAAGCTTTACTTGCCCAAAGCTAGCATTCTTACTACTTGAGCAATAGCTTTACCTCTAGTTTCTTTTGTAGTTTAGTGGAGATAAGTCTCAGAGACTTCTGGTGGTTAGGTGGAGATTCTCCAAGATGTTCTTGCCACTGCTGGCTTCAAACCATGATCCTCAGATCTCAGCCTCTCGAGAGTGTAGGATCATAGGAATGATCCACCAGTGCCCAGCTGCCTTTATTATTTTTTTAATATTTAAATAGGAAGGACCAGAACTCATCTGGACCACAAATGTAGAAGATCTGGCATTTATTATTTTGTTAGGAGAGGGAGGAGAGAGTCTATGAAATATAAAGTGGTAGTGTGATAGTGTTTTGACAAGGAGACTGACTTGAAAAGTAAAGTTAGAGACCCAATGGAAATTAAAACAGATTTTGAAACTTGTCTTCTGTCATACTAAACAGGAGGAAAGCAATATGTGAGTCTGACAGCTTTGTAGGAAAAAAATCTCACTAACAGACTTAATTGTGGATATTAAGGAACCTAATTGATAGAGAGGTTATCTCTTTTTAAACATTCATTTAAACATAACTATTTCCTGGGGAGATGAACAGGATCTTTGTTATCTCTCTCTGTGGCCATGTCAGTATTTCAGCAGATATGTGTGACTAGATCTGTCCCAGGGCGGTAAGTATTTAAAAGAAGCCAAGAAATCCATGTATATTTGCATATGTGGGTATGAGACATACCCTCAAAAGGGAACTTCTTCATTGCATCCACAAGCAATTTTATTTCTATTTGCGGATGCATTGATTTGAAGAAGATTTTATTTACAGACTCACACTTTGGTAATTTAATATGATTTGAATAAATATATCATCTGCTGACTACCTGCCATGGTGATGATGATGAATTTAGAAGATAAATTCAAGAGTTAAATGAGAAACGAAATGACATTTGCTGATTGTCTTTCAAGGCCAAGTGGTATTTGAAGACCTTTGGTAAGTGTTTATGCATCTAAGTAGAATTTCAGGAACTGGACTCATGCTAAACATTGCTTTGAAAATGAAGAGTGCAGAGGTGCATTGTAGGGGGAAAGGGAAAAGTGATCATGTAATAGTGGATGGTTTAAGAAAGAGAATTAATGCTGGGTACTGACTGAGGAAATAAAACTTCAATCCTAATGCCATTACATATTACTTTTATTAAAAATTCATAAAGTGGGTCCTAAAATTGAGGTGAAGCACAGGGTATCAAAGATAGCCTCAAAAGAGAAAAAGTAGAGTTTGTTGAGCTCACACTGAATTATGAATGATTCTAAGTAATAAAAATAGTTAAAATTATTTTTTATTATAACTAACTTTTAAAAATATTAGTGTTTTTTCATATATTTTATTGTAAAGAACAGAAGGGTTACATTATTGTTACAATATTTTACCTTGGTATCTGATACATTTTATATATGCTTAATTGGTTATTTGAAATAGGAGAGGGGAGGGGGGAAATCAAGTTGTGGGGAGAGGGGGGAGGGAAATGGGGACCATGACATGAGAAAGGGTATCAATATTTGTGAAGTAATGTATCTTCTATCTGATAAATATAAAGTTAAACTTATTTTTTTGTCAGTTGTGGGGCTTTAACTCTGGGTCTACAAATTGTCCATGAACTCTTCAGCTCTAAGCTAGTGCTTTACTACTTTGAGCCACAGTGCCACTTACAATTTCCTGGTGGTTAACTAGAGATAAGAGTCTCAGGGAGACAAAGAAGGATCCAACTTTAGTTTTCTGCAGGTGCTTAACCAGTTCTGCCAGCACAACTTGTTGAAGAGGCTATCATTCTTCCATTCTATGTTTTTGGCTCCCTTGTCAAAGATTAGGTGGCCATAGGTCTGTGGTTTAATATCTGGGTCCTCAGTTCTTTTCCATTGGTCTTCAGGCCTGTTCTTGTGGCAGTATCAAGCTGTTTTGATAATTATAGCTCTGTAACAGAGTCTAAAGTTTGGTATTGAAATTCCTCCAGCACTGTTCTTTCTGCTAAGAAGTGTTTTTGCTATACGGTGTCTTTTATTATTCCATAGGAAATTTTGGATTGCCTCTTCTATTTCTTTAAAGAATGACATTGGGATATTGAATTTGTAGATAGCCCTTGGCAAGATTGTCATTTTCACCATGTTGTTTCTTCCAAACCAGGAGCATGGGAGGTTTTTCCATTTCCTTAGTTCTGCTTTAATTTCCTTTTTCAGGGTTTTAAAGTGTTCATCAAAAAGGTCCTTAACATTCTCAGTTAAGCTAATTCCTATGTACTATATTTTCTTTGAGGCTATTGCGAAAGGCGTTGCTTTCCTGATTGTTGCCTCGTTCCTCTCACTGTTGGCATAGAGGAAGGCAGTGGATTTTTTTTATTGTAATTAATAAAATATTGTAATTAATATTTGCCAGATAGAAGGTGCATTAATTCACATACATTGATAACCTTTCACATGTCTTGGTGGCAGTTGATTTTTGAGGGTTAATTTTATAGCCTGCTAACCTTCCAAAGTTTTGAATCAGCTCAAGGAACTTGGGAGTAGAGTCTATAGGATTCTTTAAATACAGAATCATGTCATGTGCAAAGAGGGAAAGTTTCACTTTCTCTTTTCCTATTTGGATCCCCTTTATGCTTGCTTCTTGCCTTATTGCACTAGCTAGGAATTCTAATACTATGTTAAAGAGGAGTGTAGAGAGAATGGGGACCCTTGTCTCATTCCTGATTTTAGAGGGAATGGTTTTAGCTTTTTGCCATTAAGTATAATACTAGCTGTGGGTTTGTCATACACAGCCTTTATTATATTGAGGAATGTTCCATGGATTCCTAGTTTCTCCAGAGCTTTTAATATAAAGGGATGTTGGATCTTGTCAAATGTCTTTTCCGCATCTATTGAGACAATCATGTGATTTTTGTCTTTGCTCCTGTTGATATGTTGAATTATATTAATTGATTTGCATATGTCGAACTAGCTTTGCCTCCCTGTTATGAATCCTGTTTGCTCATAGTGTATAATTTTTTTGATAAGTTGTTGCAGACGGTTGGCCAGTATTTTGTTGAGAAGTTCTGCATCGATGTTCATCAAAGAAATAGGTCTATAGTTCTCTTTCTTTGATGAATCTCTGCCTGGTTTGGGGATAAGGGTTATACTGGCTTCATAGAATAAGTTTGGTAAAGAACCTTCATTTTCAATTTCGTTGAAGAGCTTGAGGAGTATTGGTGTGAGCTCTGCTTTGAAGACCTTATAGAATTCAGCTGTGAATCCATCTGGCCCTGGGCTTTTCTTAGGTGGAAGTTCTCTAATTGCCATTTCTATTTCAGTGCTTGAAATAGGCCTGTTTAGTTGGGTTACTTCTTGGTTCAGTGTGGGTATGCTAATATTGGCTAGGAATTCATCCATTTCTTAAGATTCTCAAATTTGTTGGCGTAAAGGTTTGAGAAGTATTCCCTCATGATACTCTGGATCTTGGAATTAACTCCAAATGGATCAAAGACTTGGAGGTAAAAGCTGACACACTGAAGACTTTACAAGAAGGAATAGCAGATATACTAGGCCTCCTTGGCAGAGGTCTAAATTTGGTAATAAGGACCAAAAATCACAACAAATCAGAGAAAGGCTGGATAAGTGGGACTGCAATAAACTGCAGAGCTTTTGTATGGCAAAGGACATAGCTAGTAAATTACTTAGGAAGTCTACAGGGTGGGAGAAGATCTTCACCAACCATACAGCGGACAAAGGCCTCATATCTAAAATATATCAACAACTCAAAAAATTGAATCACTCCAAAACTAACCTCCAAAGTAACAACCATCCTATTAAAAAATGGGCCAAAGACTTAAAGAGAGTCTTCTCTGAAGAAACAAAAATGGCCTATAGACACATGAAGAAATTCTCAACATCTCTGGCCATAAGAGAAATGCAAATCAAAACAACTCTAAGATTCCACCTCACTCCAGTTAGAATGGCCAGGATCAGGAAAACTAACAACAGATGCTGGAGGGGATGTGGACAGGAGGGACCACTGCTACACTGTTGGTGGGAGTGCAAACTCGTTCAACCACTATGGAAAGCAGTATGGCAGTGCCTCAAAGGCTAACATAGAGTTTCCCTATGACCCTGAATTCCACTACTTGGCATTTACCCAACCATCCAGAAACTAGGGCATACTAAATCCACCAGCACAACAATGTTCATTGCAGCATTATTCATCATAGCAAAGGTATGGAACCAACCTAGATGTCTCTCAGTTGATGAGTGGATCAACAAGTTGTGGTATTTGTAAACAATGGAATTCTATGGAAGTATGAGCCAGTAGACCCACAAAGGGACATTCATTGAGAGAAGGAAAGTCTAGAGGTGTGGTTTCCCTAAGGCTAGAGAAGACTGCTTTGAGAACACAGAGAGATAAATGCGATTCTGAAGAATGAAATCTTCTCATAATGGAAGAAAGTTTGCTTAGTGTTCTCTCAAATGCTAATGTCATCTCTCCGTTCTTGGAATGATGGCTGGGGATCAGAAATAAAATACTCAAAAAACTGTTATTAAGAGTATGTGATGCCAGAATTTATTCTAGGACATTTATCTCTTGAATGGTATAATTGAAGATGTCTTCATTTAATTCGCTGCTAACATCGTATTAGAAGTTAATATGACTTGTCAGTGCATTCTTGTATTCAAATTGAAAAGAATTCTTTCTGACATTAAGTACAAGCCTCTGAAAGTCTGAATGTGTTGAAATCATGCATAAATGTATTATGCAACCAGTTACTTAGGTTGGAAATGCTCACTTACTCTCCCATTCAGCAAACATGTGTTAATTGCCTAATAAAACACTAGTAATCACTAAATGCAGAGGATGTCAAAGAATCTCGAAATACACAAACCTTCCCCTGCTTGAGGGAAATATGTGTAGCATGGGGAGGGGGAGGAGAACTTAATGAGAGGTACCAAGGCTGGAGTCTGAGCCTTTCTTCTACAAGTATTGATACTAGATTTCCCTTATCAAAGTATTTAGTGAAGAAAAGTGCTTCATAGAGAATTTCTAGCTAATGACTCAAAAAAAGGAATGAAAAATATCAGAATTAATTGACCTAGGTAATGGCTAGTAACGTTAAAATGACAGCTGGATGACAGTGGCTCAAACCTGTAATCCTAGCTACTCAGGCTGAGATCTGAGATTCCAAGCCATCCAGGGCAAGAAAACCATGAGATTCTTTTTTTTCATATATTTTTATTGTAATTGTAATTGATAGAAAGGTTACATTATATTCAACAGATAGAAGTTGCATTACTTCACAAACATTGATACCCTTTCTCATGTCTTGGTCCCCATTTCCCTCTCCTCACCCCCACCTCTCATCTTGTTTCCCCTCCTTCCCTATTCGATTTCAAATAACCAAAAACACATGTATCCAATATATCAGATAACAAGGTGAAATACTGTAACAATATAGGATAACCAAGCAAAAGTGATGAGAGATAATATAGTACATTAAGGATAACAATCACTCACTATATGGCTTTTGTTTCTATATCCTGGAGGTCCTTTCATTTAGCATCATACTGTATGGCCTTATGTATCTAGGTTTTGTTCTATTGCAAATCTCTGCTAGGAGAGCCCAGAGTTTCTACTGATTATGACAAATGAGGGAAACCATTGAGCCTATGTTCCTCTGAGTCTGGCTTACTTCACTTAATATGATTTTTCCAAGTCTTTCCATTTCCTTACAAATGGGGTGATGTCATTCTTTCTGACAGCAGCATAGAATTCCATTGTGTATAAATACCACATCTTGTTGATCCATTCATCAACTGAAGGGTATCTGAGTTGGTTCCATATCTTTACTATGGTAAATAGTGCTGCAATGAACATCACTGTGCTAGTGGATTTAGTATGTCCTGGTTTCTGGACAACTGGGCAAATGCCTAGTAGTGGAATTGCAGAGTCATAGGGGAACTCTATGTTTAGCCTTTTGAGGAACTGCCATACTGCTTTCCACAGTGGTTGAATGAGTTTGCACTCCGACCAACAGTGTAGTAGTGATCCCTCCTGGCCTCATCCCCTCCAGCATCTGTTGTTATTAGATTTCTTGATCATGACCATTCTAAGTGGAGTGAGGTGGAATCTTAGATTTGTTTTGATTTGCATTTCTTTTATGGACAGAGATATCAAGCATTTCTTCATGTGTCTATAGGCCATTCTTATTTCTTCTTCAGAGAAGACTCTAAGTCTCTGACCCATCTTTTAATGGGATGGTTGTTTCTTTGGAGAATAGTTTTGGAGTGATTCAATTTTTTGAGCTGGTGATATATTTTAGACGTGAGGCCTTTGTCTGTTGTATGGTTGATCACTCCTATTCTTTTTTTCATATATTTTTATTGTAATTAATAGAAGGGTTACATGATATTTGCCAGATAGATGGTGCATTAATTCCCATACATTGATACCCTTTCACATGCCTTGGTCCCCATTTCCCTCCCCCACCACCCCTCATCTTGTTTTCCCTCTGTCCCTATCCAATTTCAAGTAACCAAATACAAATATACCCGATATATCAGGTAACAACACAAATGTAATACAGAGAAAGACATGGCACCTAAAACTCTTAACATCTAAGTACCACAAAAACTATCAAGACATAAGCCCTAATGAAAGCTTGTAAAAATGTCAGGAACTAATAAATATTTCTTAATCCTGACTATCAATATCAGTGGACTTAACTCTCCAATTAAATGGCATAGATTATCTAGTTGGATCAGAAAACATGATCCATCATTCTGCTGTCTTCCAGAGACACATGTTACCCAAAAAAAACAAACACCTTTTGAAAATGAGAGGTTGGAATAAACTCTATCAAGCTAACGGCCCTCATAAACAGGCTGAATTTGCCATCCTCATATCAGATAAAAAAGACTTCAAACTAAAATTAGTGAGAAAAGACAAAGAATACAAACATACTACTAAAGGGATCTTTCCTCCAGGAGGACATAACCACCCTAAATATCTACACACCCAATCCCGGAGCTCCAAACTTCATCAAGCAAACTTTACTTTCACTGAAACCATACATAGATCAAAACACAGTGATTGTTGGTGACTTTAACACACCACTCTCACCTTTGGACAGATCAACAAGGCAAAAACCCAACAGAGAAACCTTAGAATTGAACAACTATATAGACCAACTAGATCTAACAAACATCTGCAGATTATTCCACCCAGCAACAATACAATATACGTTTTTCTCAGCAGCACATGGAACATTTTCCAAAATAGACCATATTTTAGGCCATAAAACAAACCTGGACAGATTCAGAAACATTGAAATTATTCCCTGCACTCTCTCAGACAACAAGGGCATCAAATTGGAACTGAACACACATCTCCACCAACGAAAACCCTGTAACTCACGGAGATTGAACAATACATTGTTTAATCACCAATGGGTCATTGAAGAGATCAGAACAGAAATCCAACAGTTTATGAAATTTAACAAAAAGGAGCACACAAAATAACAGCTCCTTTGGGACATGGCAAAGGCAGTACTCAGGGGAAAATTTATAGCTCTGAGTGCCTACAATAACAAATTGGAAAAATCGCAAACCAACAATTTAATGTGTCACCTTAAGCTCCTGGAAAAAGAGCAACAAACCAACCCTAACCCCACTAGAAGGAAGGAAATTTTTAAAATCAAAGCAGAATTAAATGAATTGGAATCCAAAAAAACTATAGAAAGAATCAACAAAACAAGGAGTTGGTTCTTTGAAAGAATTAACAAATTTCAAAAACCCTTAGCAAATCTTACCAAAAAAGGAAGGGAGCATACCGAAATAAACAAAATTACACATGAAAATGGTAATATCACGACAGAAATGACCAAGATCCAGAGTATCATGAGGGAATACTTCTCAAACCATGAGATTCCTATCTCCAATTAAGTACCAGAGGGAGAAAAAAGAGAAGGTAGGGGTGGAGCTGTGGCTCAAGTGCTAGGGCACTAGCTTTGAGCATACAGGCTCAGGGATAGCACCCAGGCTCTGAGATCAGGCCCTAGGTAAGCACCGAAAAAAAAGAAAGCCTAAAAAATACATTATTCTTATATGCATATTGATGCAAATATGAAAAGACCCAGATAATTTTCTTTCATAAAGCAATAATTCTAAACCTTATCATAAATTTTTAGGAAAGACAAAGAGAACACAGAAATGTATGAAGTAATGCTATGATAAAATAAGCCAAGTCTTTGGGGAAGTTAAACATTGCTCCTTCTCTTTGCTCTTCTTTTCCCTAGTTATTTGATGATAACATCTCCTTTTTCCCAGTGTTCTAAATTTTAAAGAAAAGTTCCCTTAAATGGGTGAGATGTTGCTTGATCATTTTGATTAAGTGTACAATACACAGACCATCTGAGGATCACTATAACCGCCTATGTTAGTCTTCCATCAACTAACACAAAATATGAAAATTACTAACTGGGAAAAGAGCTACAGTAGCCAACACCAAAGGCCTACATTTATTGTGATATTCTAGCCAACCAAAAAAGATCTATACCTTAGAGGGCTACATGCCATTTTCCTTCTCTGCTTCTTATATTTCTATAAAATCCCTCTGCATTCCCAAGAATCTCAAGGTGGAGCCTTGAGCAGAGAATGTCTCCTTCATTGACAGTGACAAAGGAAATCTAATTCTTTCCTATCAAAATCTTTCCTACCAAAATCTAATTCTTTCCTATCAACTCATCTTCCAGTATTGGCTTATGGCTCTGACTTAGTCCTCTAACAATTGGATTACAACCAGATGAAAACAGCCTGACAAAAACAATCCACTTCCTTCAATAGCTATGATTAAAGGGGGTGGTGGGTGGGAACAGAGTGAACATCTATAAAATAATAGAATTTAGAGATATAGAAAACGTTCCATTTATAGCTAAATGCTAAAATCAAACATATAATTAGGAGGACTTGAACATTATAGATTTATGACAAAATAAGTGTTAAATGTGATGACGTTCTGTAATTAGATTAACAAATGAGTTCTCTTGTTTTAGAACTAAAATGGTAGATAGAATGCCTGCAACCTACTTCAGAATAAGCTAATCAGATCATATCAAGTTGGTCATTGTAAAGAAAAATTATCACTATCTTCTATCCGAAAAAAATTGCTTCTGGCTACCAACTGTGTAGGCTTTTTATATTTCTCAGGAAATCCTCTGTTGAGTATTAAGTTTGCGTTCTGGTTATGGATGTAAATAAATGAAAAAGAAAGAAAGAAAATGTAAGGAAAGAAAGAAAGAGAAAAAGGAAAGAAAAAGAAAGGAGATAGAAAGATGGGAGGGAGGGAAGGAAGGAAGGAAGGAAAGAAGGAAGGGAAAGGAAAGGAATTAACAGGACAGGACAACACAGGAAAGGAAAGGAAGGAAAAGACAAGAAAAAGAACTAATTAATCCGTGGGACCTGAGAAATAACCAACCTTTTGAGCTTGGGGCAAATGTATGGTAGTGTTAGCCAGTGAATGAAAACATCAAGTATCAAGTTCAAAGAAGAAAGAAGGGAAGGAAGGATGGAAGAAAGGAAGGAAGGAAGGAAGTTCAAAGAAGAAGGAAGGGAAGGAAGGATGGAAGAAAGGAAGGAAGGAAGGAAGGAAGGAAGGAAGGAAGGAAGGAAGGAAACAAAGAAGAAAAGAAGAAGAAATTCTCTGCAGAAACAAATTAGGGTCCTATAATTTAATTCAGTTCTAACATTATGTTTTCAAAGAGAACTTCAACTCTCATAGGTCAAGCACATCACCCCTGCTTCTGGTTTACTGGCTGAATATAGAAATTTCCAAGTATAAGTTGTTTTCATTTATTAGAACAGCCCACTAAGCTCAGAAAAACAGCATACTTACAGTATTACTCATTTATTAGGTAAGAGTGAAATTTAGGAACAGCTAGATGGAAGAGATGTTGGAAAGGAAATGTGGGAGAAGCCATGTGGATCACTCAAGCCTGTCCAGCTGTGCTACCCTTGAGCAACCTCCATGGATTCAACATCTCAGATCACTGTCATCCTCGTGGGTTTCTATGCAAGGTGCAATAACAATTAAATCTTTGACCAGTGGGCATCAAAGCAACTTATGATCTTTCTCTTAAACCTGGCTTTCAGCAAATGAGGATGGAAGTTCCAACTCTCCAATAGCCTGGTTAGCTCCTTGGACAACAAGCCCCACCCATCTCTGTAATTATTTAGGGGTTTTTCAAAAGCTACCTCATTCATATAAAGTCTCATGTGGCTGAGCTTTCTTATGAATTGTTCTTTCCACTTAGGAAATTCTGAGAATTTGGAGGAACAAAGAAAAAGTAACTTTCTCACAACTCAAAGTGTCACAACCATGGATTGTAACTTGCAGAAATGGGTTGATATTATTACTATTATTATTATTATTATTATTATTATTATTATTATTATTTTAAGAGACATGGAGCTTGAACTCAGCACCTGGGTGCTATCCATGAGCTTTTTCATTCAAAGCTAGCACTCTACCACTTTGAGCTATAGCAGCACATCAGATTTTTTTGTGGTTTATTGGAGATAAGTGTCTCAGGCTTTCCTGCCCCAGCTGGCAACAGACCAGGATCCTCAGATTTCAGCCTGCTGGGAAGCTAGGATTAAGGGTGTGAGCCATGGGCATCTGGATTTTTTAAAAAACTGATCTATATATCTAAGAAATTCTATGACAAAATTTAAAAATAAAAGTTCTTAGTTGTGGAAAGTAATGAAAGAAGAGGGAGAGCAAATTTGAAGCAGGAAACTGGATCTATTTTATTCATTATTGTAAAATGTGGATAAAAAGATGATGAAGGATTAAACCAGAGCTTTGATGGTGCATAGGGTGATAAGAAAAAGTTTGAGATACTTTCAATTAGAATCACTTAGATGCAGAAGATGAGTAGGCTCTAGGGCTTAATCTTGAACAATTTGATGATGAGATTAATAGAACAATTTGAAAAGAATCAAATGTCCCAGAATGTATAATGAGTTCTTTTTATAGTATTATGATGGACTTGAGATTCTGGTGGAATATTGAGGGATAGTTCTCCAATACGCAGTGGTTTATGTAATAACCAAACTAAGTAAAGTCATGAAAGTTTAACAACTTTGAAACAAATTTTCTGATAATTCTGAATCACACACACACACACACACACACATACACACACACACTCACCAACCTGTTCATGAGTTCACAGTATGCCAGTTCAGAAAATGGGTATGTTAGCTGATCAAATTAACATCAAAAGACTATTCAACAGACACTTGTGCAGACCCAAATCAAGAGATTGGTCAATGTAACCAATTCGAGCCAGATAAAGCAATTTGAAATTGGATAGGGAAGGGGGGAAAACAAGATGAGGGGTGGGGGTGGGGGGGAGGGAAATGGAGGCCAAGACATGAGAAAGGGTATCAATGTATGTGAATAAATGCACCTTCTATCTGGCAAATATAATGAAATCCTTCTATTAATTACAATAAAAATATATTAAAAAAGAAAAAACCAACATAAACCAGGCACTAGTGGCTCATACCTGTAATCCTAGCTACTCACTATGATGAAGTTTGAGGATCTCAGTTAAGAGCCAGACTGGGTAAGAAAATCTTTGAGCCTCTTAGCTCCAATAAAACGCTCAGAAAAAGGTGGAAGTGGTGCTCTGTCTCAAGTGGTAGAGTGTTAGCTTTGAGCATAAAGAGGCATGGGGACAGTATCGAGGTCCTGAGTTCAAGTCCCAGCACTGGAAAAAAGTCAATACAAAACCAGCACTATCAAGCTGACCATATGGCCGAATTGGAGTCCATGGTTCTACAATGAAGTTACCAATAGTGTCTTAATTTATGGTATAGGTAAGCAAGGGCATCTAAAACTAGAGATGAAGGCAAGTGAAGTCTGAGTGTTTGTTCAGATGTTCCTTGGTTTCTAAAGAAAGAATACACCATTTAAATATTGAACATTAACTAGAGATGGATAATAGCGCCAACCTCTTCCAAAAGAAAAATAAATGAAGGATTTCAGCATGAGAACTCTCACAACTTCTTCTTCAGTCTCTTCATCACAGCAACAGCTAGAATTGGTTGCTCATTAATGTTTTGTGATTAGGTATGTGTATGAGGTTATCATTTATTCTATTTTTCATTCATTCATTCATTTATAGATTTTTCTTCCAGGATGGCAAAGTTTTCATTGGTATTCCACCAAGTTAGTACAATCATAAGATGAATGTGGCAGCTGTATAACATTTCTAGTAAGAAATAGGAAATGCCCTTTGAAGATTCTACAGAAGCACCAAATTGGAGCTTTGTAGGGACAGACAATATTGTTCTAAAGACTGTTTTATTACAGAAGAACAAAAGGAAAGAAACACCTAAAGGATAAAGGAAAGTGGTCTTATTTGTAATGATTATGAAATACCCTTTCATAAATCACAAAGAAAATGGTAGTTTATTTTTTGTGTGAAAGTGAATGAGCTAGTTAGTATTTCCCAGATAGTATTGTCAGCAGCATCATTGTTACTTTTGTCATCACCTATGAGAGGAGATTGTGAACATAGAGACACGCCTCATAAACAGGAACAGCCTCAGTGGCTGAGGTACTCTGTATGTTAGAATGTTCCAGCATATTGGATGGCATGAAGTGGCTTTCCAGTAGCCTACTTTAGATCAGCAGCTTCTATCTTTTTGCAAATTTAAATACTATTAGCTATCTCCAATGGAGCTGAGGGAACAGGATAACCCATGTAATATTGACAGATATTCTCTTTAAAAGGAGCAATTTGAGGCACCAAGACAGATAATAAGGTTCACAAGCAGAAATGGAAGAGCCTGAAAATATATTAAGTAGGGACAGAGAAGGGAAGAGAGGATGGTGAGGGCATTCTTGAGCTGAATTTGGTCTGATTAATTCCGAAGAGGCTCAGACTTCTCCCTCATGGGGCAAAGTCATTTGAGATAGATTTGGGTGATGGCTAGAGAAGAAAACATGACTGAAATCAGCTTCATAATTAAAATATGAGAAGACGGGCACATTTCTTCAGGGGAAAAAAGAGGCCAGAGGTTCACAAATAGAGTGTTGGGAAATAGCTAATAAGTATGTTATGAAGGCTTCTGCTTAAAGTCACCTTGTCAATAGCAGTGGTACATGTTTAGCATAGTTGATCTCTAGGTTGTAAATTCATGGAGGTGAGATCCAGGATTTTCTTTCATATCTCCTCAAAATTTCCAAATCAGGCATGTATATCAGGCACAAAGATTTCAACATTAATGAAAATAGAAGTGTGAGCTGGAAGGAAATTAGATTGGAACCTATTTTTAGATATGGCTCTGGCACTAGCCAGTCCTTTGACACAGAGAAAGTCCCCTTATTTGTAAGATGACAATAGGAACAGATCTAAGTTTCCTTTTTATGATTCTAGGAGGCATAAATTAATTTTAAATCAAACTTAAATAAGGCATAAAGAAAATGCACACAAGCACGCACAAACATGCACACACACACACACACACACACACACACACACACAAAGAAACAAAACAAAATATCAAACCTAGGACACAAAGCTCCATGGAACTGAGCCATTGTATATAAAATATGTAATTTTCACATGAAGGCAAGTTAAGGCCATATTGTAAACAAAGAATTTTCAATGGATAGTGTATGGCTCTGAGAAGAGCCTCTACTCCAGCTGTGCCATCTATTCCTTAGTTTTTAAAAATTTTTTCATAAAGGTGATATACAGAGGGGTTACAGTTATATAAATACATTTCTTTTTCAACAAAGCCAACCCTTCCTCATGTTCTTCCAGCTTTTCCCCTTCCTACTTGCTTCCTCCCCCCAAAGAAGGACAATGCATTATTGACATACTGTTTAGTGGATATCATTGCTGAATTACTTCATCCTTTGTATCACCATTTCTGTGCTTCCCCTTCCCCTGCCCAAATCAAATAAATTTATATACAAGACAAAATTTACAGGAATCAAGAAATCAAAAAGCAACGATAAAAGGGGAAAACAGAAAAATAAAAGAATTGTACAAAGGAAAAAAATTAAAAAAAACCTCTTATAGTATCTGACTTTGCTACCTGATATATATTATATATATATGTGTGTGTCTGTGTGTGTATATATATATTCATTTGTTTATTTGAAATAGTAAAGGGAGGGGGAAAACAAGATGATTGGGAGGGGGTGGGGGAGGGAAATGAGGACAAAATCATGAGAAGGGGTATCAATGTGTGAGAAGTAAAGTAACTACTATCTGGCAAATATAACTGTAACCCCTCTATACAATACAATAAGAAAGAAAGAAAGAAAGAAAGAAAGAAAGAAAGAAAGAAAGAAAGAAAGAAAGAAAGAAAGAAAGATAGACACAACAGCATCCTCTTGTCTCCCCTTTTTGGAGTTCATTTAAATGAGTGTCATTTTATTTGATCATATGTACATAGCTATTGTGCCCTTGGGATCCCCTCCTAAGAATATCCTTTGATCTCAGTGTGCAAATGCTTCAGTCCCATTGAATTTATTATGACAAGTGTAATTTTTTTGTCCTTAACTATCCAATGGGTTTACGTGTCGATTTATAGACATATGCTAATTATTACAAATGAGGGAAGCCATGCAACTTAGGTTTCCTTGAGTCTGGTGTGCTTCACTTAAAACAGTTTTTCCAAGTCTTTCCATTTCTTTATGAATAGGGACAATGCCATTCTTTCTGCTGGAAGCCAGAATTCCATTGTGTATAAATACCACATTTTCTTCATCCATTCATTGTTTACAAAGTCTTCGAACAGCTTACAGCTTGCTGCCTCTACTGTGAGGCCCTCTGAGATGTAAAAAGTGACTCATATAAAAATCACATACCCTCATCTTTCCCCCTTGATGATAAAAGAAATTGCTTTCTCTCCTAATGGCCTGGGAGAAAATACAGCCCAAATTGGTTTGGCTCAACTATTTCCTTCAGTTTAATTTTTGCCTCATCAGAAAGAAAAGTTTGCTTAACCATCTGGTAAAAGAGAAGAGGGAAAAACAAAACCAGGTATTTTTAAAAGAGGGTACATCAACAATTGTAAACACGTTTAAAATGCTTAAATACATTTTTATGCAAACATTGTATTCATAACACTTGGAATTGTTTGTGTTTCTTGTTTCTTCAAATGATGAGAAAATGAAACAAATGGATGGAATGCAATAGGATACCTTGTAAGGGAGTCTAGAGGTCAAACATACACATACACACACAATTCTCGAATTTTGGATATTATCTTATGTCTATTCTGTACTTTTTTCTGAACTCACCTTTAAGTAGTTGCTCAAATCAGTTTACAAGTACTGTGCATCTTGATCAGTGTCACTTCTTCCATTCTCCTCTGTCTTCCCCATCCCACCAACCAAGTTAACACGTTCCATTTTCACATATACACAGGGAATATAATGATGATATTAGCTTAATCTCTATCTATCTGCCATCCCTCTCCATGACTCTCTCTTCAGACAAACTGGTTTCAGCTTGTTTCAGTTTATTTTCAATTTAAAACACAATAAATCAACTGTTACATGAGTTTGTTGTTTCCAAGGATTACAGAAATTAAAAGTAAAACAATAGTTATATCTCTAAAGCAACCAAAAAATATTTTAATAATGCTAGTGAAGGGGCCAGAAGCATAGCCTAGTGGTAGAGTGCTTGCCTAGTGTGCACAAAGCCTTAGGTTGATTCCTTGGTACTACATACACAAAGCCAGAAGTGGTATAGTAGCTCAAGTGGTAGAACACTAATCTTGAGAAAACTCAAGGACAGTGCCCAGGTCCTGAGTTCAAGCCCCAGGACTGGCAAAAATATAAAAGAAAGAAAGTAATGCAAGTGAGGATGGCATCTCCAGAAATCCAGGGTTATCCATACAGTAGTAAATAACATGGAAGTGATCCAGTGTTGGCCCTTCCACTGTCCCTAGCCAGAGGCCTTCCTAAATCCCTTAAAACAGACTTAGTTCATCTGTCTCTTCCCCTTTTCATCTTTGTCCCCACTATTTATCCATAGTAACTCTCTTTTTGTCTCTAGTGTAAAATTTTAAAAAGATATTACTAGTGTTACTATACCTACCTTCTTTTGCAAATGATTTTATGTGGCATAGCATCTTCAGGAACCAAGATATTATGGATAGACCTTGGTGATTGCTTAGAAAGAGATCATCATTAACGTTGGCTTCATAATTGAAATTAAGCTTAGGTTATTTAGAAGCATCCTTTAGCAATCACACTTGTTTGGTTAAAGGAGTGACAGATTTTTCAGTGAACATTTTTTTCCTTTAAGGGTACAAGAAGAGATCCACTAGGTAAAGCAAACTTTTCCAAGCTTAAAACAGTGAAAACCTTCATTTGCCGTTCTTCACTTATTTATTTTGTATATGGTGTTGGGAATTGAATTGAAGGCTTCACTCATTCTCAGCAAGTGCTGGCTGAAGCCTACAGTGATGCATTTGGGTATCAAATAAAATCATATACAATAGGTATAGACATTTTTTATGAAAAGTCACAGAATGTTCTATCTTGTTTGTCGGTATTACTAATTTGTTTCTTCCATTTTAATTTTCCTTAAACGCTTGTTCTATGTAAGCAAATAAGTGCTAAATCCTAAATTTCAGAGCTGTGGATAGGAGACAGAAGTCTACTGTCCTGTTTGAAGCAAGGTGTCTGTTAAAGTTCTATTGGAGGGCCAGGAGTTTGGCTTAGTGGTAGAGTGCTTGCACAAAGACCCAGGTTTGAATCCTCAGTACCACATACAAGCCAGAAGGGGCCCTGTGGCTCAAGTGGTAGAGATCTAGCCTTGAGAAAGCCCAAGGACAATGACCAAGCCCTGAGTTCAAGGCCCAGGCCTGACCAAAAAAAAAAAAAAGAGCTTTATTGGAGCTACTCTTGCCCATGCCCATGTGTGTCTCCTAACCATAACTATAGTTTCTTTTTCTTATAACACTGTGCTGCCAAGTGAGTTAGCTTTCTAGAATCCTATCTTAATATAAATAATACTCTCTGGGTTAAACAATATAGGGCTACTTAATCCAGACAGCTGAGGATCAATCATTAAACAGTTTCTGCTAAAATGTTCCCCAAATTCTTTGGATGAACAGGGTACATTTGTAAACTGATCAATTCCAGAAAGAAACCTGGCATTTCATTTTATTTCTGCAAAATGTGTCTTTATTGCAGTTCTAAATTATAGGGGCAAAAGCTTCAACTCCTAAGAACTCCAGAGAATTGCTCTATTTGTGCACCAAAAAACCCAAAAAGCTGCTTAGAATAAAAAGTAACCGTTTTCTGTCATTAAAGAAAAAATTTATGTGATGGGCAAATCAGAAAGTGGTCAATCAGCAGACATTTATAGAGATGTTTTTCATCTCTAGGAACAGCAGGATGCTAACAGGAGAGGTAAGATGAAAAGAGAGAGAGAGAAAAAAAATCATTGATTTGTTGACAGAGGCCTAGCAGCTGTCACAGTGAAACATGGTTCTCTTGCACTTAATCAATGTCAGTCCTCAACCCAATCGTTTTCCTAGCACAGATGAGAAGCAATCAAGAGGAACACCTTCATAAGCATGAAGCTTGCTAGATGGGGTTCAATGAGGCTTGTTTTTCAGCTTAGCCACTCAAAATGTGATGCATGACCCAAAGTTAATCAGAAACAATTAACCCTTTGAAAGGAGATAGTGATTTCTTGTTTGTTTCCTTTATTTTTCTTAAGAGGGATGTGTGTGTGTGTGTGTGTGTGTGTGTGTGTGTGTGTGTGTGTGTGTTTCTTGTGTCATCTACAATGCTTAAGAGGTACAATTCTTTCTCTGTGGGTAAGTTGAATCTTTATCATCCATCAACATTTCTTTCCTAAAATGTAGGGCACTATTTTAAACACATCTCATTTCTCAGAACAATATAAGAACAATGACAAACAGTCCACCTGATTTATCATCATTTCTTTCTGGGTTAATATTTCTTTAATCAGATGGTACCTTTATTATTAGTAGTTCTACCCTATGAAAAATGGTTTGGAAGACTGGTTTTCCTACAGAACAAGACCAGTTTAAGGACTTTTACAATGTGAATTTGTCAAAGAGATTAGATTAAATAAAAGTTTCATGTTCTGGGAGTTGGGAAGATACTCTGAGAGGCAGAATCCCAGTGACAGCTTCACACACATGGAGAAAACCACCCAGTAACACTCATCCTCCTAGCTCAGAGGGGATAGGAGTTTGTGACCACCTCTCTTCTCATACCATATACCATTGCTTCTCAGAGCTAGAATATATATATATATGTGTGTGTGTGTGTGTGTGTGTGTGTGTGAATATATGTATATACACATAAATATACATGCATATATATGTATATATGCATACATATTCTAGTTTCCACAGAACTAGGATTCAAATGGTGGTGAAAGGTTTCATTGAGACTAGGCTATGGACTATACAGGAAAAGTAGAACTGGAAGGCCCTGTTTCTTCACTTATTGTGATGTATTGAAGACAGAAATTGTATTTTTTCTCTCATTTTGTTTTTCAGATTACTTGTCTATATAAATAATCTGTGAGGTAAGGGGGAGAGACAGAGAGAGAAGAGGGGAGAGTGGAGAAGGAGAAAGGGAGAGAGGTAAGTCTAACATTTGTGGAGAGACTTTACAGGTCTAGCATAAGAGAGTCCACTCAGAGCTATCCTCATTCTTGTTGAGTTCAGCTTTTGCATGCAGCTGTATGAACCCATGGAGGAAAATGTGGGGGCAGCTGCATTCAGTAGTTTGTTCAGAACTAGATTTAGATGTGCAATTACATGACGTAAAGGTCCTACAAGCTTTCAGCAGGACCAACACAGCAGGGTGACTAAATCCTCAAATTATCGGCATCCCTAAAGTAGTCTTAGGAACAGGCCAATGACAATCAATAAACAGTTCTGCACATCTGAAATGGACACATGACTAAACACCAAGATGGCTGTGAAAATGACTCACATATATTTATTTTTATTTAACACACACACACACACACACACACACACACACACACACACACACACACAGCAGGCCACTCAGGAAAGATGGATATCTGACCTGCAATATACAAAGTCTGATGTGTTCGTTTAGTAAGATGATATACTTCCAGGAACTGATGGTATATTTCCAGAGATGATTGACATATTAATGAGTCATGTTGATGGACTGTTGCTGTGGCCTCTGCATATATATTGCTAGCTACTTAGGTGGCAGAGATAGGAACAAAAAAACTATCTAAAAGTGTAACTAAATCTCCTCCCATAATTTTAAGTGGTAGAGGCCTTATTTAGTTAGCAGGAATCCCTGGATTCAAAATCCAAGTACACACACACACACACACACACACACACACACACACACACAGATACACAGAAAAAAAAAACTATCTCTATCTAAGAGTCCTAAGAGTCACATTGATTTTGCTTCTAATTCTTTTCTGACAATTTTCCCCCCTAAGAAAGATGGAGAAAATGGTTCCCAAATGTTTTCAGTTGACAGCTACTTTGTCCATTTACACATGAAAGCGTGTGGAATGCACAGATTGAAGGTTGAGTGGCATGAAATCCCAATGGTGCCTCTGGAAAGAGCTTCATCCCCATGCTAATGGAAGAAGGGATGCAAAATCAGGTTTCCCTATCTTTCTGAATGTGTTATTAAAAGAAGACTTGCAGACTTTTAGTTACTTTGGCACCTCCACATACAAAGCACTTGAAAGGTAATTCCGGATGGTGTGTGATCAATGGAAAGCAATGAGTCATCACATTTCAATAACTCTGAATGTGAAAATGATAAATGAGCCAATGATTGGTTGTCTGGATAATGAAAGGAAATGCCAGCGCTGCAGATGTTGCTGGGGTTTGGGTGTGGAAATTAACCAGTAAGGCACATTTCTCAGAAAATTCTCATGGGTGTGGAAATCAACCAGTAAGGCACATTTGTCAGAATATTCTCATGAAGTGTTTTATTTATTTCCCTTTCTCTCACTTGTCATCTATCCTTTTTTGTGTGTGCTTAATAATGTCTCAAGCTATGTTTAGGTGGCAAAGATAGAGTGCACAGAAAACAAAATACCTGGAACTTTTTTTCTGTTTGAATTTTAGTATGTTAGTATGTTTTTATTTTCATTGTGATTCATTCTTATTAATGATTTCTATTTGATTTGAAGCACCAGTATTCTTTATATTCAGCAGTGAGCAGTGCCTTCAATTACAGCTTAATTTATAATTACTATGTAATAAAGTTAAACTCAAACATTTTAGAATAAAGTTAATTTGGACTCTCCTCCCTCTCTCCTCCACTAGTGATAGTCCATCAACAATATAAAGTGACGTCTGAAGTCCACTGAGGATTCATTGCAAATCAACCATGTGCATGTTCTTTTGCTATCATAGGATATGAGATCTTCGCTGCATATTAGAGCATAGGGATTCATTAATTTATCGTCATGGTATCAAATTACCGTAAACTTGGTGGCTTAAGCATCATTTACTCTCTCACAATTATGCAGGTCAGTGTGAAAATAGGTATGTTCACAGAGCCAGGCTTCATTTAAAGATAGAAGAGCAGAATCCTTTGCCTCCTCCACCTCTCCAGGTGTTCCTTACTTATGGATACCCTTCCATTTAGTCTGTCTTCACATGAGTCTCTCTTCTTTGTGACCTTCCTTTGCGTGTTTTAGAGCCACAATTTTTTCACTGCTTTAGTTCTCACCAAGAAGGGATGATCCTGTCTCATCTCTTTAAATTTACTAAGTCTTCGAAAGCCCATTATCCAACCAAAAACTTTAGAATTGAAGGCATACATTTATCTACGCTTCAACCATTCGTACTGGTTTGGGTGGTGCTACATTATGGAGGCTACTGTTAAACATACACATTTGAGATACAATGTACTAAAATTGCTCTTTTTCTCCCAGTAGCATGTTCCAAATATCTTAATTTGATCATTCCATGTCAGCATTACTCTAGCTTTTCTGAATCCTCTTGTCAACCCAGCAAAGCTCCACATTACAGCTGGAATAGTACCTGCTGTTTAGAGCTCATGTATACATAGTTACTAAATGAATGAATAAATGAGAATTCTCTTCTGTGAGTTTATTATGGAAATGATATATGGTTTTGAAAATTTCTCAAATATGGTGTGTAATTATGATTAGGTTCCACTAACTGTAATCTCTGTACTTAGGTGATAAATTTCATCTACAATGGCCTCCATGCATAATGAATCATAGTCCAAGAATATCACAACAAATCAACTGAATCTCAGGAAACTATGGCTATTAAACCTCAGACTGCTGTGACCATGTAAGCCAAGAGGCAACTGTAGCCAATTAGGTAGTTTGTGTTTATCATTTCTTTATTTTATTATAGATATAGACTACACAAACTATACGGAGGGAAGTCTAAACCAATTTTAGATGTCAGTTCATCCTAATAACAAAGTCAATTAAGACTAACAAAACTAAATTTATGGTTAGGCTGTTTTGTTGTTGTTGTTGTGTGTGTGTGTGTGTGTGTGTGTGTGTGTGTGTGTATGTGTTGGTCCTAGGGCTTGAACTCAGACCCTATGTGCTGTTTGTGAATCTGTGAACTTTTTGTACTCAATGTTAGTGATCTAATATTTCCAGCTCTTTTGGTGCTTAATTGGAGATAAAAGTCTCAAGGACTTCCTGGGCTGACTTTGAACCATGATCCTCAAATTTCAGCCTCTCGAGTAGATAGGATTATAGGCATGAGCCACCAGGGTCCACCTACATTAAAAAAAAAATAGCTGGGAGTGGTGGCTCATGCCTGTAATCATAGCTACTCAGGAGGCTGAGATTTGAGGATCAGAGTTCAAAGCCAGCCCAGGAACAAAAGGACCTGAGGCTCTTATCTCCAATTAACCTGTTGATAATGGGAAGTGGGGCTTGGCTCAAAGGTAGGGTGGTAGCCTTGGGCTGAAGAACTGAGGAACAAACCCCAGGCTCAGGGGTAGGGTGGTAGCCTTGAGCTGAAGAGCCTGTAATCCTACCTCATACATCTTGAGGTAATAAGTATATAACCTTTTGTACAGTGTCATCTTCATTTCTGTTCCCTAATTCTCTCACAGTTCCTATCTCCCACCTCCACCATCCATGAGTAGTATAGTTCACTTTTATCAATGTCCAGTATGCTCTGCTGCTGAACTTTTTTTATCCTTTTTCCTTTGATTCTATGCCCTCCCCCATTATAGTATTTGAGTGTGCTATAATGTAAAGAATACAGAATTACCAGCCAAAGGACAAACTTAAGAAAAGAGTCCTTTGTTTCCATATCTTTGGCATTCACTCATTATGCATATTATTTAATTTAATTAATGAATTGATTTTTTTGCCAGTTTTGGGGCTTGGACTCAGGGCTTGCTCACTGTCCTTGGGCTCTCTCTACCACTTGAGCCACAGCAACACTTCCAGCTTTTTTCTACGTATATGGTATAGAGGAATCGAACCCAGGTCTTCGTGCATTCTAGGCAAGCACTCTACCACTAGGTCAAACTCCCAACCCCTATATCATTTTATATACATATGAATAGGCACCTGGATATTGTACTTTTGCAATTATCTTCTAAGACTGTTTTGTTCTCATTGCATGTGTGTATCTAGATCCTTTGTAATTTATTTTTGTGGGTCATGGGGCTTGAACTTGGCCTGGGTGCTTTCCCTGAGCTCTTCAGTTCAAAGCTACTGCCCTACCCCTGGGCCTGGTGCAATTTGTTTTTTATAAACTATAATGTTGCGTGGGATGGGGTACTTGAATATTGTGCATCTCCCCTTAATATTCCATCAAGCCCAAACAAGTGGACATCATTTGTGGAACTAGGAAATCAACGAATCTTTGGGACCAAAAAAATGCTTTGCTATATCCACATGTAAAGACTATAATACAAAAAATCTACACCATTTAAAATACACTAAATATGCTACAGCTGGAAGCTCATGAGAAGGAAATGAGGAAAACTTAGCATTATTAGGATTCTTCCAAGGGAACTAGGTCTCTCTCTCTCTCCCTCTGTCTCTTTCTCTGTCTTTCTCTCTTTCTCTTATTGCTGGTGCTCTCCTACTTGAGACCTGTCTCCACTTCCTGCATTTTGTTGGTTAATTAGAGATTTGATTTCCATATTTTATTGCCTGAGGTGGCTCTCAAGTTTTGGATTCCTACATAGTTCAGATCAGCATGAACCCTCAGTGCTAGGTATTTAGTTTCCTTTTTATAAAATGGAAATAATTTTGTTTGTTAATTTGCATTTTTATAATATTATGTTTCTGGTATTACTAATGTATTATTGGAATGTACACAGGAAGAGAAGAAAAATTTCAATAAATTATCAACCTGATTTGAAGAACAGTATGGACCAGGGAAATTGTCATTGGTAGAAACTGTCACAGCCTCTGTATTGAACTTTAGATAAGTGAACTTTACTGAGGAAGCCATAGTAGAGATTTGAACCCAAGACTAGGAGATAGTCACACAGAACAGAACAGAATATCCACATAAAATGGAGTACAATGGTAGCCTTGATGGAGTGGTAGAGAGGAAATATACAAAGAAATGAAAAACAAACAACTGAAGAAAACTTTCTACTAAAATAAAAAAACAAATCCTCAACCAATTCTCCCAAGCTACTGGAGATTTTGTTTTTAGTCACAGGATGTGTAGCGAGCAGATGCTCTTTCTCCTCTGGTCGGGGTGTCTCTCACAGAGGCCATAACTAGCAGGGCTAGACCTGTGAAAGCCAGATCTCTAAAGCACCTGCATCTGGGCAGGACAGGGGCTAGCTGATGAAAGAGATGTCTCTGGAATGAGGACTGGCTCTGCCCATGTTTATTCTGAAGGATTAATGGTGAGTGCCGTTAATCAGACCTGGCCAGTGCATGACCTTCTAAAGGGAGTGCCTGAAGAATGTATCTGGCAGAAAAATATTTCTAGAAAATTGAAACTAAATAACCCTTTTTATTCCTAAATCTAAAATCTTAGACATTGTCTTCAACACCAACAAGTTAAAAATGTTACACTGCAGAAGAGTCTCAAGAGTATAGATGTTACTACAACTTTAAACATCTTGTAAAATTCCACAGTGAAACCATCTGGGCCTGGGCTCTTTTTGGTTGGCATTTCCTTGATTGCTTCCACTATTTCATTGTATGAAATTGGCTTGTTCAATTTGTTTAACTGGTCATTTTTCAATGCGGGTAGCCTATATTTATTTAAGAAGTCATCCATTTCTACTAGATTTTCTTGTTTCTTTGAATACAGGCCCTGGTAGTCCTTATTCATAATGGACTGAATTTCTTGGATATTCATTGTGATTATTCCCATGGGGTCTCTAATCTTGTTTACTTGAGTCTCCCCTCTCCTTTTTTGGCTTAATCTTGCCAAGGGTCTGTTAATTTTGTTGACTCTTTCAAAGAACCAATCTTTTGATTTATTAATTTTATGTATAGTGGATCATATTTTCAATTTCTGATATTTCTGATTTTATTTTTGTTATTTCTGTCCTTCTAGTTGTTTTAGAATTAACTTTTTCTTGTTCCTCTAGGTGCTTCAGTTTCTTTTTTAGGTTATTTACGTGCTCTTCTACTGTCTTTTTAATATGGGCTCCTAGTGCGATAAATTTGCCCCTTAGAACTGCCTTTGCAGGGAAGTGGATGAATCTAGAGTAAATTATGTTGAGTGAGATAAGTCAAGACCAAAGGAACAAAAGGCACATGGTATCCTTAATATGTGGCTATTGGATCCAAACAGTACAACAGTGAGGACTCAATATTTGTATATCCCATGCTATGGACACGGTACTGGAAATATAAACACAACTACATAGACATAAAAACTTATGACTCTATAGACATAATGTTTTATTATATAGATTAATATGTATCTATGACATCTAAACCCTCAGCCAAACTTTGATTATGTTCTAAAAATCTAAGTGCCAGTGATTGTATATAGAGATTCCCTTCTTGAATACTTGTTTGATAAACACATCATTTGAAATATGATGTAACAATCAATGTTAAAAATTCTTTAATTAAAAAAAGAAAAAAGTCACACCTTTTTAGTTATTTGTCAAACTGAAATCATGTTACAAAAAAAATGAACAAAAAGTTTCCATTTCTACTAGGTGTGTGTGTGTGTGTGTGTGTGTGTGTGTGTGTGTGTGTGTGTTTGTGTGTTTGCACAAGTGTGCCCAAAAGGTTCTTGGGGAAATAGCAATAGTGGATGTACCACCAAAGCCACTCTACCACTGTTCCAGCATGAGTTAAAATTCAAATGGGAATTTAACTAAACTGAGCAATTCAAGAATAATTTAATATTGTTTAAGGATAAAGATAATCTGGATTGTTCAGGTGCTGGTGGCTCATGCCTGTAATTCTAGCTATTCAGGAGGCTTAGATATGAGGATCATGGTTCAAAGCCAGGGCCGGAAAGTCCACAAGACTATTATCTCCAGTTAATTAGCAGAAAACCAGAAGTGGTGCTGTGGCTCAGAGTGGTCGCTAGCCTTGAACAAAAGAGCTCAAGGACAGTGCCCAGGTCCCAAGTTCATCACCACCACCACCACCACCAAAGACAATCTACATTATAGGAACATAAAAATAATGGTAAGATATACAAGGGAGTTTAGTCAAGAAAATTGTACTTGTTTAATTTTTCAGGTGGAAACAAATACTAAAGAGAATTTAGAAATTGAGGAAAGCAGATCTCTTTAATGTACAGCAGCAGAAGTAAGACATTGGGTGGCTGTGGATACTTCTGGTGTGCTCTTTGTCTTTGCTGGAAAGCAGACAATGATGATTGTCTTTAGTGATCATTATTTCTGATGGAGAGGCAGGATTGCTGGGGATCTGTGTCTGACAGAGCTCTTGGCTCACTGACTTTCAAACTTCACAAGTCAGCTTAGCCTGTTTGGTCATCTTCCACTCAGGATAACAGCAGTAATTTTCTCTTGATTCATTTTTGCCTTGTGGCTGGACATTTTTCAACATATCACTTAGTGGTGACCTTGACCAGCAGCCATTTCACTTTGGATGAAAAGAAGACTTTTGATGATGACAAGAGTTTACAATTCTCACATTTGTCTTTCATTTTGATTACTTCTTTTCTAGATTATTCTACACATAACTTAACGTAGAATAAATAAAACTTCCTTGCTCCTTCTTCCTTTCTTCCCTTCCTTTTCTCTGTTAGGATATTTTTGCTATGTAATGACATAATAAAGGGTGAATAACTGGTGATTTGTCATGCTAGCATCAGCTGCTCTCCTTTGATGCACTAAAATTCTAAGTTGAATATGCTATTCCTGTGGAAAAATGTGCACATTTAGAGAACACAACTGCTTTTGGTGAGCCTGAACTGGAAACATTTCCAATTGAAGATTCATGAGGAATTTTGTTCTGATCTGAAAACACTCTTCACTGATTCATGAATTTTTCCAAATAGATCCAATGATAGTAAATGATTAAATGATAGTAAAAATTTATCAGTGAAGTGATAAAATACAGAAAGAAATATCTCCCTGCCTACTCTGTGGGTGCTTTCCTTCAGGTTTACCACTTTCTAAGTCACTAGGTATAAAAATTCCAGAGGGCTGGGAGTTTGTCCTAGTGGTAGAGTGCTTGCCTAGCATGCACTAAGACCCAGGCTTGATTCATTGGTACCACATGCATAGAAAAAAGTCAGAAGTGGTGCTGAGGCTCAAGTGGTAGAGTTCTAGCCTTGAGAAAGTCCAAGGACAGTGCTCAGGCCCTGAGCTCAAACCCAGGACTGACAAATATAAATAAAAAAATAAAATAGTTCTAGAGTAAACTTGATTTCTTTCTTGATGGATTCACTCCAGCAATGTGATAGTATCAGAAACAGCTCTTATCTGGCCCTCTGCCCAGTTCTTTTTCTATTTTGTCTGTGCAAATGTGTGTGTTTTTGCTGTTGCTTGAACTCTGCGTTTTGTTCTCTCACTTGGCTTCTTCATTCAAGGCCAGTGTTTTGCCACTGGAGTTGCTCTTCTTCCTCCAGCTATTTTGCAGATTGGTGGAAGAGTCTCACAGACTTCTCTGCCAAGGCTGGATCAAACCTTGAACCTCAGATATCCTCAATTCTTTGCACTCTGTTTTAGTCATGTTTGCCTCATTTGGGGCAGAGTCAGTTGCAGAGTCTCCTCCTCTGTCATCTCTGCATTGCACTCTCACCAGGGGTCTCAGTTGAAACATTTGACGCAGTTCACTTTTCCCTCAAAACATGTAAATAGCTTCCAGTGTCCCAGCTAGAAATAAAAGTGAATTCTTCCAGCACCGTCAGTAACTCTCACATCTAAAGTGTGAGACCTAGAGTGTGAGAGTAACCTGAAAAATCATATTCACTCAGATTAGATGTATTTTAATAATGTGAGATGACTGACAGGAAACATTCTGTTGCTTTTAGGAGAAACCTGAAATATTCAGAAAATTCACTGTAACTGTATTGCAAATGGAGAATTACATATTTTATAATTGCAGATTATTTTATAAAGTTTTTAATGTGAATATTTGCTTATTGGAAATTTAGTAATATGTCAGTATTCATATGTAACAAGAGTAAAATTATCAAAATTAGGGAAACACTTTAATATTTTATAGTATTTTTATCATTATTGCAGTGGTGATATGCAGAAGGGTTAAGTCGTAAGAGTCCGGTAATGAGTAAATTTCTTTTTGAACCATGTCTCCCCTATCCTTGCTCTCTCCCAGATTTTCCTTCCCATGTCATCTATAAAATCTACAGTTCCTTTTCCACATAGTATTATTTTTATTTTCAGAGTTTTCATGACTAATAATGTTTTGGTGTATGCTTGCATTTCAGATTATGTATTATTGCTTGCTCATGCATAACTTTGAGTCTTTTACTCTGTCATTTATTTTGGGGACCAAAGAAAATAAAGTACCATAGTCACTATCTCACTTCCAAACAAACATATTAAAACAACAACAAAAGTAGTCAGAAGCTCAAAATCTAACCATTGAAGGTTTGAGAAGTTAAATTGAGATTTTGAAAGCCAATAGGAAACGATTCAATACCTCTATCTAGGATTTCCCGAAGCAACATAGAATTTCAGAGATGTACATTCCTTTATTCAGTTAATGAAAAATGGGTCTTGGTTCCCCTGGGATTCTCGGACATCTAACCAGATTGCCAGTATCAAATGGACAGATTTGCTCAAACACTGTACTTATAACTTGATGGAATTTACATCAGAGTTTCAGCCAGTAATCCTGTTAGACAGTCAGGACATAGCATCAGGCCTCCACTAAACCATCACATCTTCTGAGGAAAATCATCTCTGACCACTGCACAAGGACAAAAACAGAGAAAAGATTCCACACACAAGCAAGACAGTTAGAAATAACTAAATCAAATCATGTTTAGGGACATACTATGATTGTGTTCGAACTAATACATCTCCAAACACAAAGGAAAAAAAGTAGGACATCAAGTATTTCAACCTAAAGTAATTTTGTCTCTGCAAATGAGCATCTTATTCTTAGCCAGATGAAATTAATGTTGGCTATTGAAATATACATTCAAATAAGCGCATCTATTGAGTACCTTACTACCCTGTGTAAATGTAATGGGGTACAGCAGCTATTAGAAAACTAATTTCATTCTCAGACTGTTCACAGTCCAAGCTGCACTATCAAGTAGAACTGTAATGATGGCCATATTTCAGATTTTCTAATTGCCATGTTAAAAAATATAGACAAAATTCATTTTCATGAATTAAATTAATATGTTATTTAATTTAATGTCATCTGCCCAGATATTATTATAGTATATTATTGGAATATGTAGCATTATTAATGATATGTATATTTTGTGCTTACATTTAAAAAATCCTCAAAAGTTCCTGTGGTTATTAAAATTATAGTGCTTCTCAATTTAGATAAAAGCATGCAGTGAATAGTCCCATGTAGCAGGTGATGATCACTCTAACAGTGAGTGTGGAGGAAAATAGAAATGAAGGCAAGCTAACTGCACCTGGCAAATGAAAAGGTCGATGGCCTGGATATATTCAGGTGTTCTGGGAAGAACACAAGATGAAACTGAAGATTCTGGAGGGTGAGGATTGCATTTTGTGTTCCTACTTTATTTAACAGCACTTACATGCATGTATTTTCATGGTTTAATTTTCAAAACAAATGAAAAGAGAGACAAATTTAAGGCAGTGTTTATATTTGGCCTTTGGCCCTCATATCAAAGGAAGAGCTGGAGTCTGCCTGGAAATAAAGAATGTAAGAATGAAAAAACAAACAAACAAAACCCCACACAAACAGAAAGGCATTACCAGTGAAAGGGAGTGTGGGAAAGTTTGGAATCTGACATTAATTTCCAATGAATCTCTCTTTGTTCTAATGACAAGATTTCCTTTTATATCATAGCTAAAGCAATATAGTAGATATGTTAAATAAAGAAGCAAAAAAAAATCCTAATTTTCCAGATGATTTGTGCCAGACACCTAATTGATTTGGAGACTTCATTTTGATTTACTTTGCACCTTCATTTTCCCCCAGGTTTTTTTCATGAAAAAGAAAAAAATTGTGTGTGTGTGTGTGTGTGTGTGTGTGTGTGTGTGTGTGTGTACAGACATGTGCCCCTATTTGTGGGTAAATGTGTTTGTCTTGTTCTTATTTCCTAACATGAGTACAAAAGGATTGAAGTAATCCAGTCTGGAAGGCTGAACATGAGTTTCAGTATTTTTTAAATGACTATCAGAAACACTGTTATGTTAATGTATGAAATGAAGTTCCCTGACTTTGAAGTGAATTGAATGCAGCCAGACATTTGTAAAATACACTTGACCAATGCCAGCTCTTTGTGAGGAAATTTGAGGATTCCTTGCCAGTGGAAAAGGCCATATCAAGGGAAAGTTTGCTAAATAACTCATTTCGCTAGGGCTCCTTGTAAGTCTAGTTCAACCTCCCGAATCTGATGGATTGTCATTCCTTATCGCTTAAGTTTGTCATAGTCCTGTGGACAAATTTATGTCTTTAGTCTTATCAATTAGCAATCACTCTCAAAACCTTTAAGGTAATGGGGGAGAGGGGAGTAAAAGAAGAGAATAAAAATCTAGTCAAAAATGTAGAAGTTTCATATAATGCATAACACTAACAAGCTCCCCAAATGCAGACTTGTCTTCTATAAAAGAGAAAGGGTGGGGGAGTCAGGGAACAGTCCTAGAATTGAAATGCACACCATCCTTACAGAATTGCTCATTTTCCTCAGGAAATAGCAAGGAAGGTGAAAATGAAGACCTCATCCAAATACAAACCCACTCAAATGAAGTGTGAATGCCAATCCATGCTAGCAGTGGTCTGGCAGCCTTGCTTCCAAACAGCAAGTTGAGACAGCAAGTACCTGTGTGGCTCTGCCAGCTCTTTCCGCCTGTGCATCTTGCCTGGCACTGGGAACCAGTTGGTGTGCATACTGGAGCAAAAGGCATGTCTTGTATCTGTAATGGGAGGCAGATTCTGCATTAATTATTCTGGAAGCAAACTTGTGCAAAAGTGATGTACAGCTTTCTTTCTTTTTATTTTCTCTTCTTCTTCTTCTTCTTCTTCTTCTTCTTCTTCTTCTTCTTCTTCTTCTTCTTCTTCTTCTTCTTCTTCTTCTTCTTCTTCCTCTTCTTCTTTTTGCAAAAGGTCTGCTTTTTATTGCCTTGCTGCTTTTCCATTTTGTGAGTCATGTGCAAAGAGCATGTGGAAAACTTGAAAATTAATAGTTAAGTAAAGAATGCAGACACACACAAAAAAGCAATCCTTTTCATTTGTATCTGATTTATTTAGCTTTTATTTGAGAGGCCAAGGACTCTTAATGTCTTTTTACCCCGCCACTTTCTGGAAACAGTGACCTGAAGTCTTTGTCGTCAATTTTTTATTAAATTCTAAACATGATGTTGTAATTTAGTTTAACCAAACAAAGCAGGGAGCTTCCAAAAAGTAGTTATATTTATAACAGTTAATACTGTAAACAAATCCACTCAGACTTTACAAATTTTGCCAAGGCTAATCCAGAACAAGACATCTTAGGAAAATCCCTTCAAAGTCAACAAACATTACATCCTAATGTAATACTGTTCTATTAATACAATGCTTTAAAGTTGAAAGGGGGGAAGTCTTAAGAGACATGCTTTTAAGTTTCTATGAAGAGCAAGAATTAAATTGATTGTGAAGCCCATGTCAGTCTTGATGAAATTCAAAATTGGCTAACATTTGAATTAAATTTGCAGGGATAGCATCTTTCACTACAATTTGACTAAGCTTTTAGGGATAAGAGAAACAAAATTATGACAATTGCACTACAAGGGCAATGCAAAATTGAATGGGAGCCACTTAAAAAAATAACCTCCACCAAGTATTATTGGAATGTGAGTAATCTGAATCCCAAATATCCCAAGATGCTTCTTTGTAAAACTCAAAATGCAACCAAATAACAAAAAGAAAATTTTAAATGGCATATTTCATCTTAAAGATAACACTACATTTTGTAGGTAAACCAGATCTTGTAAGGACTTAAGAAACTGAATAAGAATATCTTAGGAATAATGAAAAACTACTCAAAATTTTTGTTCTGTATTGAAGGGTTCTCACTAAGCTCTAGCTATTGAGTGTAAAGCCAAAGATTTAAAGTAGATAGGTGTAATGAAAGACAAGGAAAAATAAAATGAAAACAACAGGAAAAAAACTCTACCCATCTACAATTAATCAATTCAAACTTTCCTAATAGGTATTTATATTGTGGTTCACATTGTTGGTTGACTATTCTGATACGTATTTCAGTCTCTGTGGTATTTATCACTTTCTGTGAAGCTAGGAAAGCTACTTAGTTACTCCTTCTCCCAGTCTCTCTTGTAACAAGAAGTAATCATATGATATAGTTCAGACCAAAGAACATAAATACCTTTTGGATAATTTCTAGAAAGAATTTGAGTCCCAGGCAACAGAAATAGATGTTGCTAACATATCTGTTCTCTTTTCTTCATTCTACTTTGAACATAGCTAATATGTTGAGTTAGGGTGACATTTTATGACCTGGTTGAGAGAATGGGTGTCAATCATGTTAGTTTTGGACTGCTGAATCCTATCTGCTTGCCACAGACCTGCATGTTATTATTTATAAAAGTAAAACAAATATCTACTCATTTAAGAGATGGTGTCCACTTCTCTGCTATGTGTGGCTACAAAATCCAACTGATCTACATAAAAAAAAACTGTGCCTTGGAACCATCGGGAGAAGGTGAATTATGTTCCATATTATTGGAGTTCCTAGGGAGGAGTGGAAGGGCTAATAATGTAACCCTGTTTCCTGAGTTTGGAATTCATTGAGATTCATAGAATTCATACAGAAAAAATATTGACATTGTATTGCTTTATATTTAAGGGTATCATTTTAGATTTAATGAAAATATCATGAGGTAGATTTATAGGAACATAAACAGTAAACTGCTTTCAACAAGTGGAACTTCCATCTTGTCCAGGCTCAGAATGTGTTTCTTGAGGAAATTAATCCCAAGGAAACCAACGAATAGAGGAGTAATTATGGAGTTTCTTTTTTCCAGATTATTGTCAGTGAACAGCATCAGTCCACAAACATAGCTCAGGTGACTTATTTCTTCTAATGGTTAATATCAACAGCTTTTCCATTTTAGATTTTCTTGGGTCCACTGATGGCTATTGCTGGTTTGTCTCAAGAAAGCTCTAAGATAGATTGAAACAGCACACCATTCTATGGCCAAAGGTATATGTTAAGCCAGTGTCTAAAATGGTTCATCTAAAGTTCTGTACTGAGATTAAAACTCAACATAAATGAAATCCACCAAGCTGGAAATGTTACACATTGTGGAGTGAATCTTGTTTTGTTATCAAAATCCAGGGAGAAATTGACAGGCTAAAATCTTATGGAGTTTAAATCCTATACTAAATTTGTAATCCACAATCAAATCTTCTTAGCCCATGAGTTAAATGCTCAAAGCCTAAAGAAATTAATGTTCTCTCAGGCTTCATGTTTTTCTTAGATTCAGTCAAAAGAATTTTCAAGACTTAGAATTATTTAGAAGGTGTGTTTAGACCGTATTGGCTTTTTAAGAGCCTCAAAATATATGTTACTTTTAGCTCAAATTTCTCATTTGATTCACAATAGAAGATCTCCAAAGCTAATAGCTTGTGTAAGACTTTCATGCTACCTTATTGCTTTCTTCTGAAATTTAAATGTAAACAAGTTATTATGATAAAAATATTGACTAAGCTGAGGATATAGCTTAGTAGTATTAGGCATAGCATGCACAAGGCCCTGAGTTTGATCCCAGCATGAGAAAAATAAAAGAATCGCTAGAAATCTTATTAAAGACTCTGTGTTACCAGAGAGAAGGAAGACAGGTGAAGAAAAAGTCAAAATTTCTGTCTTGAAAAATAAAGGCAGACCAAAGTCTCTGGCTTATGAGCTTAAAAAACATCAAAACAAATCAACTTTCTCAGTAGGAAAAGATCTGGGAACAGCTTGAAAATATTGAAGAAGAGGGAATCTATGCACTTTTCTCCTTTTCTATGAAAGTAGTGATTAGGCGATTCTTTCCTTATTGAAAAGCTTAGATACTTTAATGTTACACTACCATTCCACTCCATTTCACCTCTTCCCACCAATATATCAAATTGTCCATTTTCTTTATCTTTTATTTTATATGTTGCTATATATCTTGAGGATGACATCTGAGTCTGCTAGTGAATGTTTCTACCATATCTCATTCTCAGGAAAATTTGGAAATTTGTTAGCCTGGAAATCTTAAGTCAGATTTCTCCTATTATGCTTTTGTTTTCTTTTTGTCAGTTGTGGGGCTTGAACTCAGGGTCTAGGGGCTGTTCCTGAGCTTCTTCGCTCAAGGCTAGCACATTACCACTTTGGGCCACAACATCACTTTTGGTTTTCTGATGGTAATTGGAGATGAGTCTCTCAAAGTTTTCTTTCCGTGCCGGTTTTGAACCATGATCCTTAGATCTCAGCCTCCTGGGTAGCTAGGATTCCACTGGCACTAGATTTTGTGGTGCCATTGTTTGTATATTGTATTTTGTGTTTTCTCATCTCTAATAAATTACCTGAGCTACATACAGACTGAATTTTTCTGGGCATGTTTAAGACAAACTACGATGTTCGGCAACTAGGGTATATATATATATATATATATATATATATATATATATATATATAATTTTTTGCCAGTCCTGGGCTTGAGCTAAGGGCCTGAGCACTGTCCTTGGACTTTCTCAAAGCTAGAGCTCTACCACTTGAGCCTCAGCACCACTTCCAGATTTTTTTTTTTGTATGTATGTAGTACCAAGGAATCGAACCCGGGTCTTCGCGCATGCTAGGCAAGCACTTTAACCACTAGGCCAAACTCCCAGCCCCGGCAACTAGGGTATATTAAATGCATTTTTTATTCATATTTTCAAGTTACAACGGGCTTATTAGGTGCAACCTTCTAAGTACAGATTATTGTGTTCTACTTTTCATACCATTACCCTCAATTTCCTCATCAAAATTTACAATGTTCAGTGCTTCCTTTGGTCTCTTTCGCAAACTTTGGTCTCTTTCTCAACAGTCAATAAAGGCATAAAAAACAAATCATTGTCAGCCCTACTTCTTCTGGTTGACTGCTCACTAATAAACTTTCTATCAGAACAACAATTAAGAAGAAACTATACATTAGTGTGTCTCATCTTTTTGTTACTATTATATGCTACAATCCTTAGACACAAAGTCTCAGGGACAAGAGGATAATTTTGACCCCATGTGCAACTAATATAGCTTTTGAAATTTAACTGGATCTCAATGAGAATTTTACCTAACTTTCTAGATCTCAGCTCTGCCTACCCACTGTAACTAGCTTCCTCGATCCTTAAGCTACATACAGATTTCTAGTTGTTCTTCTGGGATTTAAATCTATAACTTGAGGAAGGACTGCCAATATTTTCTGAGTAATATTTGTCTCCATTTTCATTCCATTAAAAAGCAAAGTATACTATTTAAATAGGTTTCTATAAGGAAACAATGTAAGAAATAACAAGTGGCAAGACCAAGAACTTTCATGGTCTAAATGTAGAAGCATAAGGCATAAAGTTTTATATTGCAGGTCAGTTCATCATAAGACAAATCTTAAATATTGTTTTGTTTCTCAGATCCCATTCTTCACATTGTTCTCAGCATTCCTGGCTAGTGAATTGAATGGTGAATTTTATCCAATAACAAGTATACCTTCTCCTTACTCAGATTCAGAATCAAATGAGAAAATGCCAAAGGACTTAGACAAGAGAACGTATACCTACCAACTACCCTCTTAATATAGCTTTATTGAGGAGTGATATTTTTATTTGCTTAGTGATTTAGACAGTGGTATAGTTACCCATCAGAAATTGTGGATGCAATTACAAAAATTGCCTTTCATTTCTGTGTGGTAGAAAGGACAGAAAATCCGGGAATTTGGCCTAGTGATAGAGTGCTTGCCTAGCCTGCATGAAGACCCGGGTTTGATTCCTCGGTACCACATACATAGCAAAAAGCTGGAAGTGGTGCTGAGGCTCAAGTGGTAGAGTGCTAGCCTTGAGAAAGTCCAAGGACAGTGCTCAAGGCCTGAGCCCAAGCCCAGGATGGGCAAAAAAAAAAATAAGAAAGAAAGAAAGAAAGAAAAAAAAGAAAAAAGAAAATCCCTAATCATGATGTCAAGTTCTTTAAAAAGTAGCTCTATTCAATGAGAATCACTGACATTCACTGAATAGATAATTCTCCTTCAAACCATAAGGCAAGACCACTGGGCAACATAAACAAGCGTTTAGGGAAACACTTGTCTGTGAAATGGAAACAATAGGGAGAATATCCCCTAAAACACAAGAAAAAAGGAAAGACTAAAGCATTTCATAATTTTTTATATCTGAATTAGTAAAATTATAAAATGAACCATTTAAATGGAGGAGCATCTATTGGATAGAACAATCAGTGCTTTGGATAGCAAATATCTAATTTACAAAAAATAATGGAAAAAATAATGGAAGATTTCTGATTTTCTTGAGATTCTCAAAGCTTAATGTTGGTATAAGTTTTCTTTTTTGTGAGTCATGGGGCTTGAACTCGGCCTGGGTGCTGTCCCTAAACTCTTCACTTCAAGACTATTGCCCTACCCTGGGCCTGGGCATTGTCCCTGAGCTCCACAGCTCAAGGCTATGGCTTTACCCTTGAGCCAAGCCCCAATTCCTGTTTTCTAGAGGTTAATTGGAGATAAGAGTCTCAGGTGCTTTTGTTCCCTCAGCTGGCTTTGAACCTCGATCCTCAGATCTCAGCCTCCTGAGTAGCTAGGATTATAGTCGTGAGCCACCACTCCCAACTTCTTGGTATATGATCGAAAAAAATAAATTCTATAGTTTCTTGATCATATGCAAAATCAACATTCTTATTAGCTTTCAAATATTAACTTCCATAACACATTGCAATTTTTTAAAATGCTATTAACTTTTTAACCTAATGGAGGCACATACTCTAGTAGCAACTATTTTATAATTTTGAAAAAAATCAAATAATTCGTTATTCAAGCAGAATAATAAATGTGCCAATAAGTATTCTTATATATCTGTCATTCAGTTTTCAGATATGCGAATAATTTCTTTATATTAAAATAAACCTTGTACATAGCACTTAGTGAAACTGCATTGCTGCTTCTGATTTTCTTTTCTCACCTACCATCATTTACATAAGGCTAAGAAAAGATGAACTTTAGTGATCTCTCCACAAATAACTGCAGGAAGTGCTGAAACTAGCCTACCCATGTTTATAAACTGACTAGGAAGAAGTCAGAGAAAGAGAAGATCACCCTTCAAGTCAAGCATAGGAAAGAGCAAGCCAAAACCCATCTCAACCAATAGTTGCACACACAAAGGTATGTACTGGTTGACTGAGCATTAGATAAGAAGCGTGAAATGGGAAGATGGCTCTATAGAAGAGATCACTTGAGATTCCCAGTTATTAGTTCAAGGACTTCTAATTGTGTGTGTACACAGCCCAGACCTGTACTGTGTGGCATATTTCATCAAGTGGTGTTAAATGAGATCATAATTCCCTACACCATGGAAGCCATGTGTATTTCAATAGGGAATGATAGGAAACAAATATATGCCATCAAAAAAATAAACTTATACAAAGGCTATCGTCATTGCTTTGGAATGAATGGCAGTCTGATTAGAAGATAGGCAAGACCAGTGGGGGAAGAAAAATGGCTCAAAAGAAGTCACATTAAAACGAGTCCTTCATTGCTATAAGGAGCTATTAATAACCATAAGAGGGAAGAGAATCTCAGGGGAGAACAAACTTGAGGCCATTAGAAAAAAGAAAAAAGAACAGGGGTGGCATTGAAGGAGTTGAAGAAGAAAGGTTTGGAACAAGTATGAATTTGAATAGTTGGAGCATCTCAGACAGGGCTAGAGAGTTCTAATGCATTTACAAAATACTGGGGCAAGTTGATGTCATCCAAAGATGAAACATGTAATATCTATTCTATTGTAAGTATCTGTATAGTGAGGCAGGCATGGTGGCATGTGTCTGCAATCTCAATACTTGAGAGGCAGAAGGAGGAAGGTTTTTGAGTTCAAGCAACTCACTATATTGCAATGCCCCTTACAATGGCTAGTAGTGGAGCAGGTGTGGGACCTGATGATAAGGCTTGTTTTTCCACATTAAATTTGAAACACCTATTTGATACTCAGGGAGACACAGCTAAATAAGCAGTTGATAATGAATTGAGAGTCAGGAAAGACACTTACATTAGAGAAATGGGATGATAATTCAGCATTTCAAGTCACAGATCTGAGTGGAATTTCTAGAAGCAAAGGGAGGGATGGGTGTTAGGAATACTCAGGTACTCAGCAGGAAGGGATGCAGAAAAGATTCATGTTGTGTGTCTAGTTACTTGTGTCATCTGTTGTCCATACCAGCCACAGGTTGTGATTCATCCTAACCTGATCATATTCTTTGAGGATGAGAACTGATGTGAATGTTATTAATAAGTTCTTATTGGGAGTGGGGGACAGCGCTACAAAAATACAATTGGTGTTGAGTTTAGTTCAATTTGTTCTCCTCTTGAAAAAAGTTTCAGTACAAACTGTGAGGAAATGAGTGGATCTTTAAGTAGTATTGATAAGGTAAGACATACAAATGGCTCCTCCAATCAACTTCAAAATGGACACACCATAGCATTATCAAGCATTACATTTGTATATATCCTAATTTTTCCCCCATGGCAAGGCTTTCTCTACAAACTGAGAATGTTTTCCTAATCTCCAGCGCCCTAATTTAATCCAGTCAGATGTCCTGTGTAAAATACAGCCTTGAGCATTTGTGAAATCAAGCATGATGATCATAGGGATTGCGAGATTCCAATAAATCTAAAACTAATGGCAGGGAAGTGAAATCTTTTGCCCAAGGGATGCTGGGATTGGTTCCGCCATTCACTGTTAATTATTGATAGCAGGAGTGGCCAGCATGACACATGCTCACATGATTGTCAATGTTCTCTCCCCTCAACATCAACCTGAAGGTTTATACAATGTAATACTAATGAAAAGCAAACAAGCACACTGTGCCCTGTGTGGTGGTGAGCAACACATGTTTGGTATTTGTGATGGTTCTCTGATCTATGCTGCATGGCAAAAGTCTGACTGCATCCGATCACATGATCAAATGCTTCTCCCATCATTAACAGTCTATAAAAAAGGCGCAAGGCCTTGGAGGGGAAATATTTCTATATATTTAAAGGGGAGGAAAAAAAGTGGTGAATGATGTATTTCCTCCAGAATTCAGGTGTTCTTCCTACACAGCCTGCCTGTGAGCATTTTACTGCTCAGGCTAACAGCCAAGTCTCAGCAAGTCTAACAACTTGTCGCTTTGCTTTCTATCAGAGGATATAAAACGCCTGCCTTTTTCTGGCTGCATTGATGCCTGAAAACTGGGAATGGATGCAAGGCTCAGCTCTATGACCAGTTTGAAAGGCACAGCATTGTGCTTGCTCTTGGACATATTTCCAAAGTCTTGTTTACATTTTCTTTCTTTATATATGGTCATTGCCCACTTTCTCTGATACTTATAGATTGCATTTATATCCAGCAAAGCTGGATTGCCCTATCATGGAGATGATTGAGTTTTCTGTGCCATTGATTCACCGAAACTTATGATGAGGTGTCTTCTACCCTAGAATCTGACCTCAGAACGGCCACCCACAGTCTGTCTCACACATGAGGATAGGGCCATGCCCATTTGTTTATTTATGTACACTTTTGGAGAGCTAGTTTCAAATATGTATGCCAGATGATCTGAAAAGACATTTCAGTGAAACATGATGGGTCATGTCTTTTTGCTGAGACTTGGGAGAAAGAGAGGAGCTAGCAACGGGACTGGCATGGGTTGTGACCTCTTAACTCCATGTTTCCAGAAGCAAAGCATATCTGTGTCTCATATGGAGACTGCAATTCCGCATGTCACTTTGACTTTCTTCAAGATGACAAAGGAATGGAGTCAGACCTATTCTTTCTTTGATGTCTGGGGTATAGATGAATACCCTCAACCCTATTCTATGTGTGCCCTCGACCCTCAGCATGTGTTGGACCTTCAGTAAAAGTTTACTGACTTAAGCCATGGAAGAATTTCCATTTACTTCCTCTCTGGAGTAGACCTTGCCAGACAGGAAAATGGCTGATGTTTCAGGCTGGGTGTGTGGGACTGGAAATTCTTCTAAGAAAGTGGGAGTGCTAAGAAGCAAAACTCAAAATAAAAAGATTATGTGGAAAACAAAACAACAAACAAAAGTTAGGATTTACACTGTAGTTGATGACATATTAAGAAAACATCCAGCTGGATGCCAATGGCTCTTACCTATAATACTAGCTATTTAGGGACAGACATTTGGAGAACTGTGTGCCCAAACCATCCTGAGCAGAAATGTCTGTGAAATTTAACATCCAACTAACCAGCAAAGAACAGGGCTAGAGACATGGCTCAAGTGGTGGGATATCAGCTGAGCAAGCTGAGCAAGCTGAGCTCTGTTGAGCTAAGAGGCTCTGAATTCTAGCCTTCTCTCCCTCCAAAAAAATTACTAAAAGAAATCAAAACTCAAAAGTAGGCTATTCATATCAACATTATCTTTCCTCCCTGGTCATTCCTACTATTCACATACAAAATGTCTAGTGTCATTGTGTAACAAATATTGAAGATTTTTTGTTGCAGGAAATGAGTGAGGATACATGAAAACAGGTAGAGGTGGAATGAAACATTGCTAAGATTTTCAAAATCAAGGCAAGTACCAAAAGAGAATCTATTTATAAACTGAATGGCCAATTTGTCAAAAAAAAAGGAATAAATGAAAACATTGATGCTGAATGAAATTTTTATTGTAGTTGTTTTGTAAAAACCAAACGATCAACTCAAAATTCAACAGACATGAATAAGAATTCAGTTTTTCTTTTCTTCTAAACAGGAGTGATCAGTGAAGCCTTAAGACACTGATTTTAAAACTGAGTAATGAATACTTGTTTATGAACCTTTTTTCAAAGATTCCTGTAAGAACTGACATGTTTGAAATCAGTGATCCGTCACCGTTTGCACCATCTTTCTTGACTGTAACTACACTGAGGTATAATAGATCTCATTCTTGCTTCTCTGTCCATCCAAACTTGTAACATTTGACTAATAATTTGTTCTCCTTCCGTCCCAACTCCAGATAAACATTGTACATACAAGGGAAAACCATGTGTCCTTTAGAAAGAGGGAGAGGATGAAAATGTCTGAAAACAAATGCACTCTTTACTTGACTTATGTGACTGTAACCCTTTTGTACATCACAATTACAGATTTTAAAAAATGTTTTAATTAAATAATTTATGAACATTGATTTTTACATCATATTTCAAATGATGTGTTTAACAAACTATTCAAAAAGGGAATCTCTATATACAATTACTGGTACTTAGATTTTAGAACATAATTAAAATTAGGCTGAAGGTTTGTATGTCATAGATACATATTAATCTATGTAATAAAACATTGATGTGGCTTAGTGTTAGAGTGCTTGCCTCACATGCATGCATGAAGTTCTGGGTTCAATTCCTCAGTACCACATAAATAGATAAAGCCAGAAGTGGCACTCTGGCTAAAGTGGTAACGTGCTAGCCTTGAGCTAAAGAAGCTCAGGGACAGTGCCCAGGCCCTGAGTTCGAGCCCCGGGACTGCCAAAAACAAAACAAAACTACAATCACAGTTTTTAAGATGAAAATTGTTGCTTGTGACAATAATGTGTGGTGCTACACTAGTAAGATAGAAAGCAGGCACAGAAATGCAAATACCATAGGATTTCACTTCTGCTGCATGTACCCTCGACTGAAAATTTTTCTTACACATTGACAGCATAAACAACATCAGTAGTGAGGATTTTCCTAGCTAAACACTGAAAAGAAGTTGCTTTCTAACACATTAGGAAAAACTGCATTGGTTAAATGATTTGTTGAACTTATCAAAGCACCTCTCAAGAGGCACACAAACCTCCATACTGCCTCTTTTCCAAAGATTTCTTCCCATTCATCTATCAATGCAAGCACATATCATACACATTTATATATACATATACACATACATATATTCATATAAGCAAACTTATTCATATGAATATTATTTCAGACTCTGCTTGTCTTGTTGTGTCTAACTGGATGAAATTCCTGTGCTTTATGACCATTTCTACATGGTCACAGAAGAGACAGACAACTCTATCCCTGAAAGCAGAGATGATTACCCACTACATAGTGCAGTGCAGCAGGATGAACTAGGTGGTAGACCCCTCTTATGTTGTTAATCAATTAACTAATGAATCGAATTGGTACTGGCTTTTGAACTCAGGGCCTTGTACTTTCTAGGCAAATGCTATACCACTTGCTATATCAGCTCTTTTCAATTTGTTTACTTTGGGAATAGGGTATTGCATTTATTTCTGGGCTGGGATAGATCACAATTCTCATAGTTTTATCTTCCTGGGTAGCTGAGATCATAACTGTATACCACCATACCCAGCTGTCTTGTTTATTGAGATAAGATCTCACAAAAGGTTTCTCTTATGGCCTAGAACTAAAATCTTTCTGATCTCTTATCTCCTGAGTGATTGGCATTACAAAGTGAGCCACACTTCCCGTCCTTTCTTTGATTTTTAGCTTCACATAAGGCAAAAAAACAACTACAATGCAATCATCTGCATTGAAGTACAGTCTGTACTTTTGCATAATCAGCTGTGTTACACTGAAACACCTAGAATGAATCATCACCAGTGGAGAACACACCAAATTGCTGAAATGAAAGTACTAAGAGATGGGTTTCTCCCACCCTTGCATGGGGATTCTAGATATACAATGTTCTTTTTTTTTTTTTTTTTTGCCAGTCCTGGGCTTAAGCTCAGGGCCTGAGCACTGTCCTTGGCTGTTCTCAAGGCTAGAGCTCTACCACTTGAGCTACAGCACCACTTCCGGCTTTTTTCTGTGTATGTGGTACCAAGGAATCGAACTTGGGTCTTCGTGCATGCTAGGCAAGCACTTTAACCACTAGGCCAAACTCCCGGCCCCACAATGTTCTTTAGTAGAGAATAAAATGCAGTGGGAAGATGTTCACAAGGAACTCATGAGTATCTTTCCACATCTCCTAGCAACATATTCTTATTAAACTTCTATAAAACTCTGATACAATTCATTTGTGTTATTGTTTTGGCATTGTATGTGCAATTATTAATTATTATGAATCAGTACTTTGGCAAAGTTTAGGGCACACTTGCCCTTAAAAGCACACACACAATACAATGGAAAACTTTTCTGGTGAGATTTAGAATCCCTCTGAGGGCTGGTGTCTGTAATCGCTTGGCAATTGAGTTTTTATGGCCTTGACATTTTTCTAAATGAATTCTTCTTTGCTGTCAAAGTTGGAATACTAGCTTGTCTTTCCATGACTTGGATTAAATGTTCAGGGGAGAACAGCATCCAGGAAAATCCCTTTGGTCTCATAGCAAATCTGAGGCAACAGTAAGGAGGTGGTGGTTGAGTGGGCTGCCAGGCAAGGTTAGCCTGACTGCGATTCTCAGATCCCTCTGAATGCTTCCATTCAAAACACCCAGAACGTAAAGCTGACTCAACCTTTCTCCAGGGCCACCCAGGCAGTTTCCTTGAGCGTATTAAAGGAAAAAAAATGATCCAGACAGCAGCTGCAGAAAATTTGGGGATCTTTTTTTTTCCTTTTGAGCGAGCATTTCCAGAAAGCAAAACAAATAAAACGTCAGGGTTTGTTCATTTGGTTGGCAAGGATAGCATTTCCCTCTCCTCCCTGCCGCTGGAGGAGGCTGGAATTGAAGAATGTTGTGGTTTCTGGGATTCAAAGCTGGAGACAGGGCACAACACACACCTTATTTGAGAACGGTTCACATCATACATTTTCATAAGGCATGGACCAGAAAGCAAGCTTTGTTTTCAAACTGTGTTTCCTTGGCATAAGTTACAGCAATTTGGTGTGTGGTTCATTGTCAAAATGCTGTGGGTGGCAAAAGCAATTGACTAAAGGTGCATGAAATATTTAAATAGAGTGGTTTGCTGAAACTAGTTACTCTACCCCAAAACCTGTACTTCAGTGACAACAATGAAGCCTCTCGTAGAGTAACAATCTGTATCGTTGGATGTCAAAGCTGGCAGAAACCTTAGAAATGATTGCTGTATTGGGCCAGGTAGTCAATAAGCTCAAAAGGAAATACCAGCCTCTGTTGTAACTACTCAACACTATTCACCTATACCGTTATAGAGCCAAACCATGCATATGCAAATTAGAGGGAGTGGTTGTGCTTCAATAAATTTTTCTTTATACAAACAAGGGATGGTTGGACTTGGACAGTGGGTTGAAGTTTGTTATTTCCTGGTGAGGATACCCAAATCTAGAGTGATTCTGAGATCTAAGTACTATCAGCCAGTTGACTCATTGTGTTCTTGTGTCTTTTTAACCTGTGGGAAACAGTCTTGTCATCCTTCAGATGCCTGGAGACTTATTCAGCTTTCTCCCCACTATATTCTTAGCTGAAGTGAGTATCTCCCTGTGAGAACAACCCTGTTCTTCACTCATTAATGTAAAAAATGTGATGGAATTGATGGATATGACTATGCCTATGCAAAACGTGATCTAAACTTTAATAACTGAAATTTTGGGGAAGACGAAGGAAGAATTTAAAAAATAATAGTAATCATCTCCCTTCTCCCCCCTCCCTCCCTCCTTTCCTCCCTCCCTCCTTCCCTCCCTCCCTTCCTTCCCTCTGTCCTTCCTTCCTTCTTTCCTTCCTTTCCTTCCTTCCTTTCTTTTTCTGTCTTTCCTTCTTTTGTGCCCTAGCTTCTTGTTTCCTCAGTCCTCCCAGTGCTAGTTTCTGTTTTAATTCAATCAACCTTTAAGTGTTCCCTGAGAGGCTGCCTTTCTCTGCAAAGCCCCTTTGCCTGTGCTCTTACCTTCCCTATAATTCATTTCTTTATTGTTCTTGATTGTATTATATTTCTCTCAATGTAAATTTAAATTTTATTTACAGTTAAATCATTTTTGGTAATGGTAATAGTAAAGGAGAATTAGGCGAGAGAGAGAGAGAGAGAGAGAGAGAGAGAGAGAGAGAGAGAGAGAGAGAGAGAGAGAGAGAGAGAGAGAGAGAGAGAACGAGGGGTGGGAAAGAAGACAGAAAGAACTCTTAATAGTGATGTCACTCCTATCTTTCCTGTTAAAGAAGGGGTGATGAGCTGAGAGATGCTCTAGGAGACAGTTATGCTTTGTTTTATTGAGTGCTAGTACATGAGAATCCTAGGCAGCTGTGGTATATTATAAAACTCCTGAGTGAGATGGTCTGAAGGGATCCTGCCAAGACAATGAAAAGCACAAGGACTTTAGCCAGGTCAAGTGTGCCCGCAAAATCTTTACACAGCCCCCCTGTGGCTCATTAATTATGACAAAAGCCTGTGAAACTTGACGAAGAGAGAAATTATGGGTAATATAAGGTTCTAAGGCTTGTTTCTCCCAAGTCTTGTCAAAACTTTTTTTTTTGCCAGTACTGGGGCTTAAACTCAGGCTCTAAGCACTGTCCTGGGGCTTTTTCAAGACTATGGCTCTGCCACTTCAACCACAGCACCATTTCCAGCTTTTTCTATGCATGTGGTACCCAGGAACCCAACCTAGGTCTTTGTATATGCTAGGCTAGCACTTTACCACTAGTCCAAATTCTCAGCCCTTGTCAAAAATTTTGGGTAGTCAGTGATATTGTTTCATGAAGTCATTAGGTCACAGAACACACAGTGAAAAAGAGTGTTCCCGACAACATATAGGCATGGCTGAATTTAGTTACTTGAATTTGTGAGCGTAGGTAAACCCTCACTTTCTCCAAGGGCAGACTCCATGTTTCCATCCTACCTAGAGGCTGCCTGGCCTTTGAGAGAGCAAAGCAGTATGACACTAAAGTCAACAGGCTGATGCATGCAGCATCTCATCAACAGTCCTGAAATATTCTTGCATTCTTCCCAGGCAGTTCTTCCCATGTGTGATGTCACCTATTTCCTGATCTCATCTCCTGAAACACATGCACACTCATTCACACGTGTGTACACACACACATACACACACACACACCATATACACTCTTAGAGTATCACTTTTTGCCTGAGAGACCAACAGAAATCCTCTGCTTCCTAGCTAGAAGCTGCCTGGAGAACATTGCCTGAGCAGAAATAAGGCCTCCCCACAATAGTCTGATCTGAGGCTTTTTGCCAAGTTTCCCTCTCCCTTTCCTTCCTGTTTTGTCCCCAGCAATCCTTACTACTTACTGGTGTCTACTCCATTTATCAACGGATGCGAATCACCCTCTAAAATGAATCTCATACTTTGCCAAGGGTAAGTTTCGTTTCTTAATTCTCTAATTGATTCTTCTTTCATACTATCCTGCTCTTGACTGAGGAATATAAAATCCTTTTGAAATCTTCTGTATTTATTTCCCGTATATGTAATGTACTGATGTACAATATATGTTCATTGATATTAGATGAATAAGATATATGTATATTAAATAAATGTATTGACTACATTTGTCAGTGAGGCAGATTAGGATTCTCATTTGGTGGGCAGCCAATCAAGGCAAAGAATACACCTGTACAGATGGAAATGGATGATGAAGATGGAGCTGATGTGAGCCAGCAGCAGAGATGTCTACAAAAAAAAGGAAACCTGCTACTTTGCACCAGAACTTTGTTCTCATAGGCCAAGAATGCATTCTTCATTAGAAAACTGCAATTTGGTTTCACCATAACCGATTACTACAGCATACTTTATTCTTTCATTTTCCTCATCTCCATTCCTTTTTTCGTACATAAAGTAACTGGTGTATCTGCACAAGCATATTCCTTTTCATTTTCCAGTTCCCATTTTCTTTTTCAAACTAAATGGCCAATGGTATATGTTCACTGACCTCAAATGGACATGGGGCTGGGAAATATCCCCCTTTCCCATTAGTGGCATGCTCATTCAGCTTTTATCTTTATAGTTCAGTGAGTCATTTTGGTCTGTGTTTAAACAAAAGAAGAAAATAAAACAAGAAAAATCCTTGCATGCTTTGATTGGAGGGTGTTCATGTTTTCATTTATCATTCTAAAACCAAGGGTAGTTTTTTTTAATATAACTTTCTTTCTGTGTAGGTATTACATGTAAGGCTATATTTAAGTAGGAATAAATTACTCTTCAAAAGAAGAAACTTAGATAGTTTTCCCTTTCAGTCCATTGTCTTGTTGTTTAAGTAAACTTCTTATTTAAAAACTGTATACATGTATTTATAAATAAATGCCTTTATGTACTAATAATGCATAAGTATATTTATACATGGATAAATTTAATATGATTATAAATACAAATTTATATTTATTTTGTTAAAGTTTTATTAAGACATGTAAATTTATATGAAATTTATTTTACATAATACGAAACATTTATTCTGAAGAAAAGTATTTAGAATAAAAATAGGGGACCAGGAGTTTGGCCTAGTGGTAGAGTGCTTGCTTAGCATGCACGAAGCCCTAGGTTCAATTCCTAGCTACCACATACACAGAAAAAATCAGAAGTGGTGCTGTGGCTCAAGGGGTAGAGCTCTAGTCTTTAGAAACCCAAGAACAGTGACCAGGCCCTGAGTTCAAGCCCTAGGACTGGCAAAAAAGTAAGATAGTATAAATATAATAAATTTTGTAAAGAGTATTAAAATGAATCTATTGTATGTAAATACATATATATGTATGTACATATGCATACTTCTATACCTATGTATAGCCTGTTTTTCTTCACTTTGTGGGTGTGTGTGTGTGCACGTGTGTGTGCATGCACACGCATGCACATTTGCATGCCTATGTGAGTGCCAGTTCTGGGCCTACTGGAGCTTGAATCCAGGGCCTTGATGCAGTCCCTGAGCTTTGTTGCTCAAAATTGGCAGTCTACCACTTGAGTTACAGCATCACTTCTGGAAATCTCAAGGTTAATTAAATGTAAGTGTCTCATGGATTTTCCTGACTGTGCCTCTTTGAACAACAATTCTCAGATTCCAGTCTTTTGAGTAGGTAGAATGATAGGCTTGAGCCTTCTGTGCCTAGCTAAAATTCTATATTTGTTTAGTTTTGTCTGGTCCTAGGGATTGAACTCAGGGCCTAGACTCTGTTCTTGAGTTGCTTTGGTTTTGTTGTTGTTTGTTTATCTGTTTGTTTTGCTCAAAGCCAATACTTTACTTCTCAAGCCACACCTCCACTGCCTGGTTTCCCTATCTTTATTGCAATGTATTAACATCTGGAATAATAATTTTATTCACTTCTCTTCTTAAAATTGATACTAAACTGTGTTTCTGAAACCATATTCACAATCTGTATTTTTCAGACCTTTCTATATTTTGTGATCGATAGCAATATAATTATTGTTTTAGATATATCTAATTTGACGAATAAATATATAACTATAACTATGTAAGATTCCCCTGTAAACACTAATAGGAGCTCATTAGTTCATGGATGCTACATACACATTAGTTCATGCTTGTCCCTGCCCTATGGTTCCTTCAATTTAGTGACTCTCATAGACAGCAATCCTCAAGAATTTGGAAGTAAACCATGACTTTGTTTTGAAGAAAACTGATTGCCATCTGAACGACTCTTAGCTGGTCTTGGCTACATGATTTCTCCAGGTCTATATTACTTCAATTGGCCCCCAAAGTATGGTTTTATTTACTGCTAAAAGCCAAGACCATTTTGAATGGAAAAGGATACAGAATATGATGTCCGGGTCATTCATTGAAAAAGCAGATCATGTGATTTTTGGGGAATATCCTATAATTTTTCAAAGTTATATGCTCATAGAAATATTTCGAAACTCATTTTACCTCTATCAAAGCATCTCACTTTTCAGGAGGGTTTTAGCTTTATTTTACCTACAATTTTTTATGTATTCCAACTTTCATTTCTTCTACAATAATGATATTAATGCCTTTATAAAATACTTTGCAAATGTAATACAAAGGTTTCAAAATCTACAGTGAATGAATTCCCAAATTTTTCATCACCCCAAATAACCATCAAGTTAATATTAAGTAATTATGATATCAGATTTCTTTCTGTGCATTGTAATAAAATAGAGCCAGTTAGAAGTAACAGTTTTATAAGAATGAGGTAATGTGCTTGAAAATTGTTCTATAATAAGACATGTTAATTTCAATTTTACTTGATTTTAGCAAAAGGAAAAGAAATATGTAACCTGAAGGAAGAACTATACCTGTTTTTCATCACAAGGATAATTAGTTTCTAAAAGATCTAAATTAAGCAAAGAAGATCATAAGAGAGTTTAGCATTGTATTATTTTATTGTCAATTACTTCATTTCACATTGTGCTTCCATGTGAAAGAGTCCAAATTTATGAGCTTTAGAAAAATGCAGATAAATACATTTTTATGTATAATCTGTCCCACCAACACTAAGTATTTTCACATCAAATAATCATCTGTACTGAATCATCAAATGTTACATTTTTAATAAGCTACAGTTTCATAAGTATCAAGAGGCTGATTTCTTTCATGAAGGTTCGAAAGTCAGTACATTTGTCTACTTTAAATTTGGCTTTGATTTATTTTGCAGTTCTTATTGTTATTGTAAAGGTGATACATAGAGTTACACAAATCAGATAAAGAATACTTTTCCTTTTGAATAGTATTACTCCTTCTCTTGTTCCCTCAGGTTTTCCTTCTGGCCCCACTCACAATTTGTACAGTTCATTTCCAACATAGTATTTAGTGTAGAACCATCACCATAGAGTTCAAAGCAGTACTACTGTTTCATTTGTTCCCTTTTTGGCCCTCCATTTCTTTGCTCCCCCTTACCCTCACAAAGACAGACAAAGAAGACAAAAGGAAAAGAAAACAAAAATAGGCACAAAAAGAAAAAAAAAGAAAAAAAACTCTAGTTTCCATTTCCTGGAGTACATTTCAATAAATATTATTTTATATAATCAGAGGCCCTTAGGTATTTGTGCCTTTGTATTCCTCTTCTCATCTGGTTGATTCCATATCTTGACTTTGAATAAGAATTCAAAAGTGTAACACAAGGGTATGTGTTTGTATTTTATGTATCTTCCTTCTTTCCTCTCCCCCCAATTTTTGTCTTGAATGTGTTAGACACTATCTATGTCAGTGATCTTTGAACTTTGGCAGACATCAGAATAATCTGGAGGGACTGATAAAGCTGGCTATTGGACTCCAGCCACAAGGAAGAGTCTGTCATTTCACACAAGTTCCCCAAAGGCATTGATGCTACTGATTCAGGAACCCCACTTTGAGAACCACTGGTTTCTATGAGCACTCATATCTTCTGAGCACCACATAAGAATACTCACACTATCAGCACCTGTGTATGCTCTGAGAAGCTTGAAGTCATTTGGCATCCCGAAAAGCAACTCTGAAGGGAAATAATGAATAACAGAGCCCAGACCAGAGATTTGAGGAAAATCCTTTCATTGCTTCTTGTTTCTGTAGCCAAAATAGAGACTTAATTTTTCTAGTTGAGCTCTGTCATAAACTAGCTTTGCTTCTTCCTTTCTCTTTTCTCGTGACATTGCTCTTTCGTTTTTTTAATCCCACAAGCAGTTTATTTTTTTTTAATTTCTCAGAGACCTTGACCCTGTTAACAGTGTTATTCATTTTAAAAAAATGATCACCTCCTCTTTAGCGGATTTACAGTGATCAGCTTAAAAAGGAAAAGAACACAAAAGGTATTATAAAAATATTAGGAATATGTTGGGGCCGGGAGTTTGGCCTAATGGTAAGAGTGCTTGCCTAGCATGCACGAAGACCCAAGTCCAATTCTTCATATCACATACATAGAAAAATGCAAGAAGTTGTGTTATGGCTCAAGTGGTGGAGTTCTAGCCTTGAGAAAAACCCAAGGACAGTGCTCAAGCCCTGAATCTAAGCTCAGGACTGGCAAAAAATATTAGGGGTATGTTACACATTGTAAAATTAAAATACCATTAGGAAAATTCATAAAGACATTATTGTGATTTAGGTCATGTGAAACTCATAGGATTCCTAAAAGCTCAGGTTTTTTAAATTAAAAGTAAAAATCAACCACTCTAGCTTTGCATTCTGTAATCATGGCAACACACACATATACACACATACACACACACACACACACACACACACACACACACACACACACACATAAACATACACCCGAATGGGGAAGGGAACAACACCGAGTCTTTGCTAAAGGAAATTCAATAAAATATTTTCTCCCATTGTACTTAGGACCATCACATAGTTAATTTCCTGGAGTGCAAATGTTCTTCTTTAAAAAATATATTATTATTATCTTTCAGTAGTTGTACAAGGAGTTGCTATTCAACAAAGCAGTTTGTAAATATAGTGTATCTTGATCAATGTCAATGTCACTGCTTTTAACATGCTTAGTCAACTCTCCCAATTTACCCCTTCCCTTGTTTTCCTTAATTTTGTACGTATGCATTGAATTTTTTGTCACTTAACAGTTTATGCAACCCAAAATTAAGAAAAATAAAGGAGAGACTGTGTTAATTTTGTGTTATATAGACTACTTTGTTAATTGACAATAAAAATACATATCCTGCAAAATTAAGAAAAGTGAGGAAGGGATGAGCTGAAAGGAGGGTGAAAATATTGCATATGTACAGCTTTGTTAAAGGACCCTGTTTTTTTATTTCATTATTGGATGGTTGATAGGAGAATTGATCTAGGAAAGGGAGGGAATGTACGCCATGAGGTTAGTAGCAGCAGTTACGGAAGTTACTTTTCACTGAGGTGACAATCAATAAAAGACTCTGAGAGCAAGAGACAGAGTTTAAGGAGATCCTGATAAGAGCTTGACAAGAGTCTCCAGAAGTGGACAGAAATTGAACTTGTTCCAGCACAGTGAAGCTTTTTTTTAAATTTTTTTTGGTTCCTGTTTCTAAGACTGTTCTTAAAGATTCCTGTTTCACTTTTGACCAAGTACAGTTGATTAATTATTTCCACATGTCCCCAGTCCTATTGTACTACCTGTCAGGAGAATGAATATGTAATGCTATTCTTTTCTCATTACTATCCTAATATTGTCATTAGAAATAACTAACGTGCCATTTCGTATTATTAAGAGATTTGTTACAGGAGCGATAAAGAACTAACATTCCTTATCTCATTCTATAGTCCCATTTTCCTTGCAAAAGAGCTAGTTCAGATGAAAATTAGCTTTGGGCTTAGATTGAATTTATTCTGTGAAGTGACACTATTTCAAAAGCATTATAGGAGGATTCCCTTGTTCTAAGTTCTGATGTGGGAGGATTTTTCTAATGTAAAAACTGCTTATAAAATATGAATGGTAATTTTAATGCATTTAAAAGAATAAGATAGGCCTGTAATGCAAGCGGGCCTTTGTGTCTAACAGGAAATGAGAAAAATAGAGGAGAAATCCCCATCATAAATTAAAGATGAAATCATTGGGGAGTTTGATCCAGGAATGTGTGTGGCTTCGTGCTTGTGTGTATTTTCTGTATCCTTTAAAACTAGCAGATCTATTAGGTTTAGGTAGCCATGATAAAGCCATGTATTACCTATGATTGGGCCTTATTCTTTAGATGTACTGTAACAATACAATGTGGGGATCATAGAAAGTAATATTTCAAAGAATTTTGAAAATATGAATGCTCACTCAAAGAATTTTCTTTCTCAAACTAATGATATAGAGAGTAAGATTTCTATTTAGCAGACTGCTCACATGTCTTAAAGAAGTCAGAATTGCTTACAGACAGAACATCTATAATGGTATATGTAGGTTTGAGAGTGTGAGTGTGCATGTTGGCAGTTTAAAGACTAATGGTTATTGCCATTTATTGTTTCCTAGACCTCGTGATCTATTTGTCACAAGTATTATCTCCTTTCTTTGTAAATTTCTTGTGAGGTAGGCCTTAATAGCAGTATTTTACAGATAAAGGGAAGGAAGTTTAGGTTCAGAAACTTCCTAAAGTGTCACATGCCCCAAGGCAGCGTAAAAGCATTTGAAAATTGGTCCTGTTTAACTTCAAATCATTCCATTTTTTATGTTTCTTTTTTATTGTAATTAATAAAAAGGTTACATGATATTTGCCAGATAGAAGGTGCATTAATTCACATACATTCATACCCTTTCACATGTCTTGGTACACATTACCCCCCCCACCCCTCAACCCATCTTGGTTTTAACCCCTTCCCTATCTAATTTCAAATAACCAAACACAAATAAATTCAATATATCAGATAACAAAGTGAGATACTATAACAATATGAGATACCCAAGGGACAGCAAAGGAGATGAGAGATAACATAGTACATTAAGGACAACAATCATTCGTTATGTGGCTTTTCTTTCAATATCCTGGAGGTCCTTTCAATTAGCTTCATACTATATGGCCTTATGTATCAAGGTTTTGCTCTATTGCAGATCTCTGCTAGTAGAGCCCAAGGTTTCTACTGATTATGACAAATGAGGGAAACCATTGAGCCTAAGTTCCTTTGAGTCTGGCTTACTTCACTTAATATGATTTTTTCTAAGTCTTTCCATTTCCTAACAAATGGGGCAATATCATTCTTTCTGACAGCAGCATAGAATTCCATTGTGTACAAATACCACATCTTGTTGATCCAAACATCAAATGAGGAGCATCTGGGTTGGTTCCATATCTTTACTCTGGTAAATAGAGCTGCAAGGAACATCGCTGTGCTAGTAGATTTAATATGTCCTTGTTTCTGGATGATTGAGTAAATGCCAAGTAGTGGAATTGCTGGGTCATAGGGGAACAATATGTTTAGTCTTTTGAGGAACTGCCATACTGCTTTCCATAGGTGTTGAACGAGTTTGCACTCCCACCAACAGTGTAGTAGTGATCCCTCCTGGCCACAACCCCTCCAGGATCTGTTGTTATTAGATTTCTTGGCCTTTCTAAGTGGGGTGAGGTGGAATCTTTTGATTTGCATTTTTTATGGGGTTATTCTTATTGGTTTGCCTTTATAGGTTATTGATTCCTTTTCCCTGGCTGACTTTAGGATCCTTTCTTTGGTTTCTATTGATCCAGTTTGGATTACGATGTGGCGGTGGGATGTTCTTCTCTGGTCAGGTCTGTTTGGGGTTCTAAAAGCTTCTTGTATCTGGATGGGCCTGCCCTTCTGGATATTTGGGAAATTCTCTGAGATGATTCCCTGAAGTATATTTCCAATACCATTGACCTCTTTCTCCAGACCCTCCTCAATACCAATTAGCCTTAATTTAGGCTTCCTAATTGTATCTTGGACCTCCTGAAATGCTCTCTCATATTTCCTAGATTTGGATTGACTCGTTTTCTGTTCTTTCTCTGTAACAACTAAATTATCTTCAGCCCCGGAAATTCTCTCCTCTGCATTGTCTAACCTGCTATCAAAGCTATCTACTTTATTTTTCATCCCCCTTGCTTCTAATTGCTTGTTTTTGATGCCTTGCATCTCTTGTTTTAGATCATGTATGGATTTCTTTAGCTCCTTGATTTCCATTTGAGTGGTTAGCTCAGTAGCTTTATTTTCTTTGAACATTTGCTGGAGTTCGGTCACCTTTTTATTTGTGGATTCTATTTATTCATCCATCTTTCCTTGAAAAACCTTTATTATGGCCTCCTTTATGGCTTCTTCTTTTTCACTTATCACCTTGTTTATGGTTTCCTCTTGTTTAGCGATGGCTTCCTCCCTTATCTCTTTCTTTATATTTTCACATTTTTCATTCATGATGTTTATCAATTGCATTTGTATAGCACTTGGAAGACTCTCCTCTAGGTTTGCCAGTGACTGTTCCATTGTGGGGATGGGGGATGTTGTTTCTTGATTTGACATTTTTCTTGAGTTTCTTGTTCTGCCCATTTGAAAATGGGAGCAAGATTAATACTAAACACAATTATAGCTTTTCAGATATAACCAACCTAGACCTCTGCAGCTGGCAGATACTAGATGTTCACAATTTTTAATTGGTGTTATCACTTTTTCTTTTTGTGCACTTACAGACCAGTCTAATACAACCACTGATAAGTGATTTATACCCAAAACAATAAGCCTCTCAATCCAATCCCTATTGTCTTTAAGTCCCTGTGAGCCTAGAGTATAATTGAACACCTAGATGTACAGTATTGCTCAACAGCCATCAAGTGTAGGTCCATGCATTATAAGGGTTTAAAAACGAACAGAGGACCAGAGATAGAAAAATAGAATGAGAAATGTCAGGGGAGGTACAAGAGGATTAACGTAGGTGTGTAAGATTATTATAGTAATGAAGAAAAGGTATAGTGTAAGGATAACTGACCTAAGTTGGTAAGTTGGTAGTGTATTTGAGTACAAGGTTTGGAAAGTATTAGACTAAAACTTATGTGTTGCTGCACGACTAGCTCTCAGCCCAACTAGTGGCCTCACAGTGGGCCATGGGATGGATCTGCGAGCTTCGGTTTGAGCGCACTGGGCAGATGTTTTCCTGTGCTGCTTCCAGGGGCAGCCCCAAGCCAAGGGTCTGAGGTTTGAGAGTTTCCAGGGGCTCTCGGCAGGACCAGCAGGATACCGCTATGTTCCCAGGGGTGGTGCCCAGCTTAGGACATGGGCTCCAAAGGCGGAGCCATGCCTTTCTGATTCTCAGAAGGCGAGCTTGGCTGCTGGTCAGCCCTTCAGATCCCTGCTGTGTTTCCACTGCTTTGTCAGAGAGTCTGTGATGCTGGGGGGCCCCTCAGTGCTGTCTTGCTCAGGTTTCCCAGCTGGAGGATGCCCTGCTCAGGAATTGAGGGGGGACAGATGCTGGCTTCTATTTTCTCGCACACCCCACCCGCTGTTGTAAGGCAGGGTTCCAGCGCCCTCCACTCTCCAGATTTAGTGGCCTGGGAGAGGAGCCTGGTGGGCGGGTGGCAGTTGGGACAGCTCCGCCTCCCGGGTGGGGTGCTGAGTCTTAGGGTCCGCCCGCCTGTCAGTCTCCAGTCAGAGGGCTGGGAGCTGAGCCCGTTGGGAGGGTGGGAGTTGGGACAGCTCCGCCTCCCTTGGTGGGGTGCTGGGTCTTAGGTAGCCCGCCTGTCAATCTCCAGTCAATGGCCTGAGGGAGGGGGCTGTTGAGGGAAGGGACAGGATTCTAAATTCCTTGCCCCCCTGTTCCTGCCAGTCTTTCTTGCGCGGGGTGGAGGGGGCTGAGTTAAGTTCTATTGCTTGCCACCAGCTCTGCTTTCCCGATGGATTTGCATTCTGTCTGTGGGTGTTCCACGGTGGTGGGGGGTCTTTCACTCCCCTTGGGTCTCCTCCGCCGCCTGTGTTCTGCATCTGGGTTCCACTGCTTGCTGTTCTGGTTCTGAGTCCTGGTTCAGCTGCTTCTGCGGCTCGCTGGCCTAGTCCTATGCTGGTTTCTGCGGGTCGGGGCTGCCTGGCCTGGAGACCTCTGCAGCTGCTTTTCGCTGCTAAGCTGGTAGGGAGGGGTAGGGGAGGGGTCCTCCCATTCCGAATTCTTTGAGAAAGTTGGACGTGAGCTTTATCTGGATTTCTTTTCTGGTTTGAGTCCTTCTCCATTGCTTTTTAGTTTGTTGTGGATTTCTTAAGGTAATTGGCTTGTGGGACTCCCTGGTTCTCTCTTTTTGTGAGAGAGAGCTAGGCAGTGTCTCTATTGTCTCGGAGCCATCTTCTGTCTCAAATCATTCCATTTATCTGCATTATTAAATGAAGAAAAGTCTTCTTTCTGACAGAGAATTATAGTTCTTAGTGCCATCTTTGAGTCTGACTGTACACAAATAAAAATTTGAATCTTATTAACTAGCAAAGCATAGGGCATATTTCTAACATTGTAGTTTATCTTATTATAATGAACAGACTTCAGGTATCTTCAGTATAGCATCTAATATTATGTATAGGAATAAAATCCACTGATCTGCTATTGCTGTTAATAAATTTATAGAAAGGCCTATTCACTTGTGGCTCATACCTCTAGTCCTAGATACTCAGGAGACTAAGATCTAAAGATCATGGTGCAAAGCCAGTCCTGGCAGAGTATTTCCCATGAGAGTGGAAGTAGCACTGTGGCTCAAAGTAGTAGAAAGCTATCTTAGTCCAAAAGAGCTCAGGGACAGTGTCCAGGCTCAGAATTCAAACCCATGACTAACAAAAAAAAAGAAGAAAGAAAGAAAGAAAAAGAAAAAGATAGAAGAGAGGGAAAAAGTGAGGAGAGAAAGAAGAAAAGAGAGAAGGGGGAGAGAAGAGAGAAGAGAGAGTGAGAAAAGGAAAGAGAGAGAGAGAAACAATGCACAAAAGGACTATAGTCATAAATTAGAAGCAGAGTATCTTCCTGTCTAGCAAGCACAAGTCCCGAGTTTAAATCCTAGGACTACCCCAAAAATTACAATGTTTTAATTTTTGGAGATATATTGTTGAGAATGATGACTGTATTAACAATAGTGCATTGTATACATAATATTGTTAATGGACTAAAACTTTAATGTTATTTCCCCACCAAAAAATAGTTATACGGAATGGAACACCAATCTCCACCAACAAAAACCCTGTAACTCATGGAGATTGAACAACACATTGTTGAATCACCAATGGGTCATCGAGGAGATCAGAACAGAAATTCAACAGTTTATGAAATTTAACAAAAAGGAGCACACAAAATACCAGCTCTTTGGGACACAGCAAAGGCAGTACTCAGAGGAAAATTTATAGCTCTGAGTGCTTACATTAACAAATTAGAAAAATTGCAAACCAACAATTTAATGTTGTACCTTAAGCTCTTGGAAAAAGAGCAACAAACCAACCATATCCCAGTAGAAGGAAGCAAATTAGTAAAATGAAAGCAGAATTAAATGAATTGGAGTTCAAAAAAAGTATAGAAAGAATCAACAAAACAAAGAGTTGGTTCTGTGAATAAAATTTACAAAACTGACAGACCCTTAGCAAATCTTACCAAAAAAGAAAGCAACACACCCAAATAAACAAAATCACAGACGAGAATGGTAATGTCAGGACAGAAATTGCCAAGATCCAGAGCATCATAAAGGAAGACTTTTCAAACATTTATGCCAACAAATGTGAGAATCTAGAAGAAATGGATGAATTTCTAGCCAATATTAACATACCTATACTGAACCAAAAGGCCTAATCCAACTAAACAGACCTGTTTCAAGCACTGAAATAGAAATGGCAATAACAGACCTCCCATCCAAAAAAGGCCCAGGGCAAGATGGATTCACAGCTGAATTCTATACGGTCTTCAAAGCAGAGCTCACGCCAATACTCCTCAAGCTCTTCAAAGAAATTGAAAATGAAGGCTCTTTGCCAAACTCATTCTATGAAGCCACCATAAACCTCATCCCAAAAGCAGATAGAGATTCATCAAAGAAAGAGAACTATAGACCCATTTCTTTGATGAATATTGATGCAAAATACTCTCAACAAAATACTGGCCAACCATCTTCAGCAACTCACCAAAAAATTATACACTATGATCAAACAGGATTCATCACAGGGATGCAAAGCTGGTTCAACATACGCAAATCAATATAATTCAATACATCAACATGAGCAAGGACAAGAATCACATGATTGTCTCAATATATTCAGAAAAGGCATTTGACAAGATCCAACACCCCTTTATGCTAAAAGCTCGGGAGAAACTAGGAATCCATGGAACATTCCTCAGTATAATAAAGGCTGTGTATGACAAACACACGGCTAGCATTATATTTAATGGTGAAAAGCTAAAGTCATTCCCTTTAAACTCAGAAAAAAAGATAAGTATGCGGACTCTCTCCACTCCTCTTTAACAGAGTGTTAGAATTCCTATCCAGAGCAATAAGACAAGAAACAATCATAAAGTGGATCCAAATAGGGAAAGAGGAAGTAATACTTTCCCTCTTTGCAGATGACATGATTCTGTATTTAAAGAACCCTATAGACTCCACTCCCAAGCTGCTTGAACTGATTCAAAACTTTGGAAAGGTAGCAGGGTATAAATTAACCCTCAAAAATCAACTGCCTTCCTTTATGCCAACAGTCTGAGGAACAAGGCAACAATAAGAAAAGTAACTTCTTTTGCAAAAGCCTCAAAGAAAATAAAGTACATAGGAATTATCTTAAATAAGAATGTAAAGGACCTTTTTGATGAAAACTTTAAAACCCTGAGAAAGGAAATTAAAGCAGAACTGAGGAAATGAAAAAAACCTCCCACAATCCTGGATTGGAAGAATTAACATCGTGAAAATGGCAAACTTGCCAAGGGCTATCTACAAATTCATCGCAATACCCATCAATATCCCAATGTCATTCTTTAAAGAAATAGAAGAGGCAATCCAAAATTTCATATGGAATAATAAAAGACCCAGTATAGCAAAAAAAAATTCTTGGCAGAAAGAACAGTGCAGGAGGAATTTCAATACCAAACTTTAAACTTTATTACAGAGCTATAGTGACCAAAATAGCATGGTACTGGCACAAGAAGAGGCCTGAAGAGCAATGGAATAGAACTGAGTTCCCAGATATAAACTCACAGACCTATGGCCACCTAATCTTTGATAAGGGGGCTAAAAAAATTGAATGGAAGAAACACAGCTTCTTCAACAAGTGGTACTGGAAGAACCAGCTAAGAACCTACAGAAATCTAAACCTGGATCCTTTTTGTCAAACTTCACCAGTATTAACTGCAAATGGATCAAAGAATTTGAGGTAAAAGCAGATACACTGAAAATTTTACAAGAAGAAATAGGAGATACACTAGGTCTCCTTGGCACAGGTCAAAATTTTCTTAATTAGGACCCAGAAACCCAACAATTTAGAGAAGTCTGAATAAGTGGGACTGCATTAAACTGCAGAGCTTCTGTATGGCAAAGGACATATCTAACAAATTAACTAGAAAGCCTACAGAGTGGGAGAAGATCCTTACTATTCATACAGCAGACAAAGGCCGCATATCTAAAATATATCAACAGCTCAAAAAATTGATTCACTCCAAAACTAATGTCCAAAGAAACAACCATCCCATTAAAAGATAGGCCAAAGACTTAAAGAGAGTCTTCTCTGAAGAAGAAATAGCAATGGCCAATAGACACATGAAGAAATGCTCGACATCTCTGGTCATAAAGTAATGCAAATCAAAACAACTCTAAGTTTCAACCTCACTCCAGTGAGAATGGCCATGATCAAGAAATCTAATAGCAACAGATACTGGAGGGGATGTGGCCAGGAGGGATCACTACTACACTGTTGGTGGAAGTGCAAACTCATTCAACCACTATGGAAAGCAGTATGGCAGTTCCTCAAAAGACTAAACATATTGTTCCCCTATGACCCAGCAATTCCACTACTTGGCATTTACTCAATCGTCCAGAAACAAGGACATATTAAATCCACTAGCACAACGATGTTCCTTGCAGCACTATTTATCAGAGCAAAGATATGGAACCAACCCAGATGCTCCTCAGTTGTTGTTTGGATCAACAAGATGTGGTATTTGTACACAATGGAATTCTATGCTGCTGTCAGAAAGAATGATATTGCCCCATTTGTTAGGAAATGGAAAGACTTAGAAAAAATCATATTAAGTGAAGTAAGCCAGACTCAAAGGAACTTAGGCTCAATGGTTTCCCTCATTTGTCATAATCAGTAGAAACTTTGTCTCTCCTAGGAGAGGTTTACAATAGAACAAAATCTAGATACATAAGGCCATATAGTATGATGCTAAATGAAAGAACTCTAGAATATAAAAACAAAAGACATGTAATGAGTTATTTTTATCTGTAATGTAATATGCTATCTCTCATCTCTTTTGCTGTCCCTTGGGTGTCTCATATTGTTACGGTATTTCACCTTGTTATCTGCTATATTGTATATATGTGTATTTGGCTATTTGAAATCAGATATTGAAGGGGAAAAACAAGATGAGGGGCGGCAGTGGGGGGAGGGAAATGGGGATCAAGACATGAGAAAGGGCATCCATGTTTGTGAAGTAATGCGCCTTATTTCTGGTGATTATAATGTAGCCCTTGTATTAATTAAAATAAAAATATATGAAAAAAGTTAGTTATGATACTCTAACTTGATTATAATAATCAATTCATGTGTATTAATAAATAAAAATGAAAATGTTGTGTTGTGTGTATATACATATATCACAATACAAGTACATACCATTTTATTTGTCAATTATTCCTCAAAAGTTGCAAACTGTGTTCATAACCTGTTGTGAGTTTCTTTACATAATCTAATCAAGATTTTAATTTTTTTAGAACATACTACAGAAATATAATGTTACCATTTGAATGATGAATAAAATTTTTTTGGCATATGACTTATGGAGAACAAAATTAGCATTAGTGATTTGTACATTTCCTGGTCCTTAATATGTAGTTAATTAATTGAATTCTTTCTGGAAAAAATATTCAGAATTTGCAATATAGTATTTACATGTGAATATGAATTTTTGCCTGAGTTAACAAAATATTTATTTTATACTTCCTGAATAGGTTTTATGTTTTAAAAAATGTTATGAATTTCCACCATAATGGGGTATATAGGCTTACAAAACAAAGAAATACAGAGATTTGAAATGTTTATTATTAAACATTGCAAAAGTACACTCATGCCACTGCTAGAAGATGATCATGATAACATGGAAACATTCCCTGCAAATCAAGAATAAAATATAGCTTATATTTTTGAAAGTACTGGCAATTGAAATAAAATTAGACAAAATATTAAATAATTAGTGACTAATAGAAAGTGAAGAAGTTGCCCCTTGTGGTCAAAAGAAAGTTTCCACATGGAACTTTAGCAAACAAAATATACCCAACATTGTTTAGAATTTAGTTAATTAATTTTGTGCCAGCTACTATAATATACTGAGGTTGTAAACTCTGGAGTTATAGTAGCTGAGTTAATGCATCACAAATATGTGAAAATTGGGATAGTTTATATTTTTTTGATTCAATTCCTTGATACCGAGTGCCTCACACCTGTAATCCTAGCCACTCTGGAGACTGAGATCTGAGAATCAGGGTTCAAAGCCAGCCTGAGCACTACTTGGAGACCAATTAACCACTAGAAAATGGGAAATAGGGCTGAGGCTGTGGCTCAAGGGGTAGGGCAAGAGCCTTGAAATGAAGAGCTCAGGGACAGAGCCCAGTCCTAGAGTTCAAGCACCATGAATGACCCCCCACCAAAAAAAATCCTCACAGTATTTACCTTACAGAATTCTGTAGAATTCTGTACAATAATTGGATGATGAAATCAATTCAATAAATACTAATTTGTTAGTAAATTGTTTATCATTTTTGTTTTTGCTTTAATAGATAAAATACAGGGAAGAATTTAACTATCAGTGGTGAGAAAAATGTAAATGTATGACATTTGCTCAAATATCATACTTTATTTTTTACAGACAATTAGGAAGACTGGAGATAATACATACTGTGCATCTTACAGTAAATATTTTCTTAAAAGGTAGTCAGGCACTGGTATATCATGCCTGTAATCTTGGCTATTCAGGATGCTGAGATCTGAGGATCTCAATACTAAGCCAATCCAAGCAGAAATATCTGTGAAACTTTCAGATAGCCACCAAAAAAGCTAGACTGGAGGCATAGTTCAAGTTGTAGCATAACAGGGGCTAGCAAAAAAAAAAACTATGAGGGCAAGATATTTTTCTTTTTTAATTTCCATTTTTGTTGGGATTAGAAAGGTGATATATGAAGCGGTTGCTTTTCCACAAGTCAAATAATGAGTAATTTCTTTTTGCCCTGATTTAAGCCCCATACCAGTGAGAGAAAGACAAAAAGAGAGAAAAAAGAGATGGGGGTAAGAGAACATGGCAAAGTTAGAAAGTGCAATAATTAAAAAACATAAAATCGCAAGTAAAAAAACTATAAAAGGACAAGTGAAAATAAGGGAACCAAATAGATTTATACTCATCCATGGCAATAGATATATAAAATGCCATTGTCTAGCTCCATGGTTAAAAGACTAAGCTTGTCAACATGGATAATAGGCAGTATGCACTACAGGATGTCCAAAATAAAATCAGTTTATACATAAAGTTGTAGATATTGAAAGTGAATATAAAGGCTAGCAGCTGATATCCAGAAATTACAGACTGATAACAGCCCAGGCAGGAAAGTCCATGAGACCCTCTTTAGCAATTGCCAAGAAAAAAGCCAGAAAAAAAAATGTACCTGTGGTTCAGATGATGGAAAGCCAGTGTGGATCAAAGAAAGCTTAGAAACAGTTCCCAGTCCTTAGGTTCAAGCCCCAGTATTGCCAGAAAAAAAGAAAAGAAAAGAAAAGAAAAAGAATGAATAGAATGAAAAAGTATGTAAAGATTGATATAAAGCTGGCTATGTCTGTGGTGTCTAGATGCATTGCTATTTCTTTCCCACGTCATGCTCATATATTTGTGGTTCTTATTCTAGCTGTTTTATGTTCTAGCCACTGGCCTTTTAGTCCAGACACACTATTTTGTGCTTCTAAGTAATGGAGTTCAGTATTTGGAATGAGTTGTATTCTTTGAACTGGAAAGTACATTTCATTCATTTTTCTTTTCCTAAAGTGAATAAAATGTATGTACAGAATTAGCATGACTCATGAAACCAAAGGAAGTTCAGCTACGATGATCATGCTAATTCTGCTTCTAGTGCTGACCTTTTAGCATGGAATATATGGAGACTATGACATTCTACTCTGAAAAATTAAGTAAAATTAACATTTTATGTTCTGAATTAAGAGTATTTTGCATCTGTATGCAACTTTTCCAGCAAGTGAAATGAACATAGTTTCAGCTGGGTTCTTAAAACAACCTGATCTGGTATTATACATTTGTGGGGAAAACATTGTCTCCTGCTATGCAAAATTTTAATGCAGAAGATGAAGTTCTGATTTTTTACAAAAAGATACACCAGAAAGGGTAATTCAAATGCATATAACTGTTTAAGTGTAGCATTTACTTATGTGGCTGTATTTTGTGTAAAGACTAAAGGTGAATGTATATGAAAAGGGAAATGACCTAAGGACTCAAGTGCCACATTGCCTTTTATTCTTTTTAAATTTCTTTACCATGCTATAGTCATTTAGTTCAAACTACCACTTGTTTGGAAACTTTAGATATATATTAGATATATGAAAATTAATCTGATCTCTCCTTACAGAAATTTAATATATGAGTTAGTCAAATAATGCAGAGCTTAATATATTTTGTGTAAGGACCCTACTTGATAATCTGTGCTTTCCCCCCAAAGGGGAGAAAACATACATATAAGATGACATTTTGCATTTAATTTCAGGATGCTCAAAAGTCCTTGAAAATCTTGGCTCCAGGTTAAAACTCTTAATCAGAGCGAATAGAATATTTGATTATAAATTAGCAAATGTAGATTTGTATCTGCCTTTAATGCTGTTGAACTTGTAACCTTGGGTAAATTATGTATTTTGTGCATTAAAACTTTCATCTATAAATATGCTTGCCAATAATATTAACAATTTCTTAGTATGTAGTATATTTTGACTATCTATACGGATATCCTCTTATAAATGTGCTATTATATTGATGTAATGTTTGGCTTATATGCTATATGAAATAGATAATAACAGTTTTATTTATCAATCTATCAATTGATCGATCTATATTCATCCTTGACCCTGTGCTGGAAGAAAAGAGCCAAGTTTTCTCTTCTTACTGAGGACTGCATATGACAGCCTAGTTTTTTTAAAAAAATCTATTTTGATATTTAATTGATATATAGTGATTAATAAGAGACACACTTGAGTATCATTAACTTTCTTAATTCTTCATTTCAGAAAAAAAAGAGTGATGATAAAAGACTTTCACTCAATTGCCTTGTAGAACTTTAATCAAAGGTTTCATTTGGCTCATTAAAAGTGATAGACCTTATTTAAAACTGAAATCGTGTGGTTGTATTTAAGGAAATTTAAATTAATGCCAGACATCAGCACGACTTGAAATCATTTCATTTCATGTGAAACGTAACTCCAGTGCATTTGGTCTCAATTTTCCTATCTGTCTGGATCTCAGTCCAGGTTACCCACGGATCTTCATGGTCTTGTGGTGATTAAGCACAATCATGGAATCATCTGGTTGTTATCTGGATCCTGGAAGACAGTTCTCTTTGCCAAGTTCACCACCGCAGCTAAGTATCTTTATTGACTAAATCAGGGAAAGTAAAGATGAAAATTGGACCGGTTAATTCAGCAGTCAATCACTAAGCATAATGTAAACCAGCCATAGTTAGTGGAAACGGAGACACTTTGTGGTAGGACGTGAATCAGGATTTGGCTAGAGTAACTGGTCATTTTGGGGTAACAAAGTATCAACAATTTTAAATGGGAGGTTTGAATGTTGAAATCATTTTTAATGAGCTATTAACAAATCCCAAGTGCTATAAAAATCATTGGTAGATATGAAACTGTGGTTTAAGGGTGTATGGCAACAATTCCTTCTTCTTTTGTGGTTTTGGAAATGCTGCAGGCTCAATGGCAAGTTGCCTGATTATTGTTGGACATTTATATATTTCATTTCAAAAAAGGATAATAAACCACAAAGTTAAGACTGGGTTCTATAAACTTCCTCTGGGTGAAAAACTGGCAACATGTGCTATTTTCTCCAATGACTGTCTCAAAGTATGAGCATTCTTTTCCTGTTCCTTTTAATGGCTTTAACTATGTTATTTTCCATACATGAGTGCTTACATGTATGTCTATTGTACATGTATATACATGTATATATATACATGTATATATAAATAGCTTTTTGTATGCATATATTTGTGGCAGTAGTGGGTTGTTTTTTGGTGGGAGGAGGGCTATGGGGCTTAAACTCAGAGCCTGGGTATGTCCCCTTAACTTGTGCTCAAGGCTAGTGCTCTTTTCAGCCTGACCTGGCTTTGAACTGTGATCCTCAGATCTTAGTCTCAGCTGTTTTGCACTTGTTAGGCAGGTGTTCTACCACTTGAGCCATGTGCCAGTTCATTGCTAATAGTTACCCCTCTTTAACCCTCTTGAGCTCAACTCCTTTGTTTTCAATTGAAGAAAATAATGGGGAAAAGATTTTTCTCTTTGATATTTTCTTCTGTTTTATAAAATTTCTCAGGTATTGAATGATTTGCTATTTGAAGCAACACACCTTCAGAATAATCACTATTAAAGTCACAAGATTTACTAAGAAAATTCTTTTTTGTGTGTGGATCATGGAGCTTGAGCTTGGCCTGGGCGCTGTCCCTGAGCTCTTCAGCTCACGACAGTACCGCCCTACCATTGAGCCAAGCTCCACTTCCCATTTTCTACAGGTTAATTGGAGATAAGTCTCAGGTCCTTTTGTGCCCGGGCAGGATTTGAACCGTGATCCACAGATCTCAGCCTCCTGAATAGCCAGGATTACAGGCATGAGCCCAGCTCTTAAGGAAATTCTTAAAACAAACAAAAGACCTAAATAGGAGAATGGAAAAAGTAGTTCCTTACATTTGCGCTCAGCTATCTTTTTTCAGCACCTACAGTCTACAGGCTGGGCAGTCATACCCAGAAGAACACAGCTCCAAGCCCTGACAGGGTCCTATTGCTTCAGGCTTTAGAAGCCAGAGATTTATTGTGGTAGACATGCAGATGGGAACCTTATTAGTCTAGACTTGTTGGCAGCTGTCATCCTGAATATTTACAGCAGTGAGGGGTAGCAGCAGACGGCACCAGGAAACATCGTCACAGTTTCAGATGTCCCAGTGGCTTTGGATTCTGAAAACCTAAAGCAACAAGTGTTGTGACTCAGGCTGGGAGTGTCAGGATCTCCAGCCATTGACGCTGGTTTTACTGTACTTCTTGGGCCTAAGGAATCTTGTGTTCTGCTCCCTCTCTTTACTTTTGCCTCTGTACTGCCATGACTTCCACAGATGCTGCCCCTCTGGTTTCACCACTGCCACTTTGGCTTTACTAATGATAAAGAAGTATACAAGACCACTCAAGAGGAACTTTACATTAAAAAATATTTTTGTTTTATTGCTTTGCTTAATACTGGCCTCTGAGACATAACACTTGTGTTATTTTACTAGTCGATTCACTCGAATATGTCTGCTGCAGCTCAGTTTCAAGCTGAGATTCTCAGATCTCAGACTCCTGACTAGCTAGGATTCCAGAGGTGAGCCACTAGTACCTGGCTAAATTCTCCCTTTAAGATGGAGCCAGTGATCAAAAAGGAAGATTCCATAGGACGTTTCAGAAAGTTAGCATGTATAAGAGGCATCTTACAAAAACTCCAAGTACTCCTTCACTGATGACTTTCTTGATTTTGAGAAGATTGTTTCTAACATTGTTGCTTTGACAACTTAGTATTCAGTACTGTAACATGGTGCTTTATTGTACGTGTTTTTTAATGCCATTGGCTTGTGACTTTTCCTTGGGATTTCTACTCCCTTTTATCAATCAACTTTGTGTTGAGCTCTCTGCTGACTTTGTTTCTATGGACTCCTAAAAGGTTTTGTTCTAGCTCTTGATTCTTTTCCTACGAATTAGCTTCTTCTGTATCTCAAGTGAGTAGGGGTTATGGTCCTCATGGGACATTAATTTCAGTTGAGGTACCTTTTCACTTCATTTTGCACCTTAGGCAATTATATCAGTTTGGTTGAAATTCTTTTAATGTACCTTTTCCATTTAGTCCAATTAGAATGTTTCCCCCCCAAAAAAGTATGCAAACCCACCTTACCTTTAAAATATGTTACAGCAAAATAAGTACAATGAATGCTTTAAAAATGTGCACAAATGGGCCCAATAAAAATAGAGAAATTTTCTCTTCCTGTGGTTTTCTACACAATGATGAGAACAACGTTGTTTTATAAGTTCATATTCTTAAGAGCATAAAGACCAGAAATGAAGTAGTAATTGCCAACTAGTAAGTGATAGATTAAAAGCATATGAGAGTTCCTAAAGTGCCTCGATGTATAAAATAATGAACTGTGGTATTAGTGTAAAAAAGAAAATTGCTGAAATTATGCTATTTTAATTCTACCTTCGAAATAGCTATCACGGTTGAATCGTAATGTTATGTTTCTTTTTCTCCCTTCAGATGAATATGACATTATTTTTTTTTCTCAGAAGACTTCAGATAGTATAACAAAGAGGTTCATCCATCTCAAGTGATCTGTGACATTTCATGAACAAAAACAACAGAAAATTGTGGTCCTTAGTGGGAAATCAATGCATATGGAACTTCACTAGCACATAAAAGTGCCCATCTTTCTACAAAGAGCACAATCAGGAGAAAGGGGGTTCAGGAGAGTAAGGAACTGTATTTATAGTGCTGTTCATCTTTCTTCTTCAACTCTCTTTTTGATTTTTAAAGATCTAATATCTCTTTCAACCAAAGTATCTTGTTTGAATGTCTGTGGAAGCTTAAAGTTGGATAAAACACCTCTGGCCCTGAGGCAATTGGCAGACACAGTGACCCCATGATTTTGTAGCAAAGCTAATATGAGGATTATCATCGGCTCTGATGTTTTACATCTGCCATCCTAGATAGCCAGTTCAAGTGATACGGGAACATGACTCAAGTCTCTGAGTAGCTTATTCTTTTCCTAAAGTTGGATTAAGGACCACCATAACTATATCTACTTTAAACTTATGCACTTCCTGTTATTGTATGAAGAGAACCTTTAAAATCCAACGGTAGCAGTGATTTCCTGTCTATGCCTACTGAGTTCTCATCTTATAGTTTGCTCTGGAATACTCATAAGTCATCTTGCCTAATTAAGTACTGATAATAGATCTAGAAAATACGTTCAGAGTAAATACAAAAGTGACCAGAAACATTGTGGTCTAGAACTTAGCATATTGATCTGTCTGTTCATAGTTCCTTGTAACTGTCACACATTTATAGCTCTGAGAAATAAGCATCTTGAGTTTAATGTTTACTTTTCATATTCTTTCATTTTTTAAAAACTTCTTTACTTTTTAATCTTTCAAAAAGAAGATCATATACATATAATATATGTATAATTATATGTAATATGTATATTCTATATGTATATATACATATGCATATATAACATGTATATACTATATTATATGAAATATATTATACATATAATACATATGTGGTCATGGTTATGTTTGTGACTATGTATGTTCTATGTAATATATACATAGTCTTTAAATAAAATTTCTGCACCAGAAAGAATATATATAAAGTTAAATGTATGACAAATTATATATAAATCAAATGGAATAAGTTTAACTGATTAAATTAAATGACTAATTAATTTAACTTAGATAAGTTAATTAATTGAATTTAAATGTGTGATAAATTAAATATGTAAGTGTATATATTATGTATATATACAATAGCACAGAGAAGGGATAAGAATGATTTCTAATTGATTATTTCAACCAAACTATTCTTGCTAATAATCTCAATTATGTTTAAAGTATAGAAAAATGAAGAAGATATGAAAATATATATACTTATTTTATTTGCATCAAAACTGTTCTTTCTGAGCTAATACATTCTTTGTCAGAAATTATGAATGACTTCAAAAGTATTGAAAATAAGTATTGAGTATATGGTAGCAACAATCTTATTGGCATAGAATTATTTTCATTACTTTGTATGGAAATGACTCTCCTGAGATATTATGGAATTACCACACACTGTTGTCTCAACACAAGGTTCATTTACATGTTCCATAGTCATCATGTCACTCTGAAGCTCCCTCTTGACTGTGCATGAGCCTGACAATAGCGGACCAATTGCCCAATCTGGCTGTTTCATAGAATATCTTAGTTATTATTAGCAAATGTAAATACTTTTGCTTGCAAAAATTGCTCTGTGAGAAAAATGTGATATTCTGGTGTGTGATGTCATACATACATCTATGGCAAATAAAGTAGAAAGTATAAATATTTATTTGAAATTTTTTCCTTAGATCTAGATATTATGGTTGAAGGCATAAGATGAGTTATCTTCCACAGTATGTAATGGGAGACATTTGCCAATCCAGACATTTCAAGGATTAACTACAGTATAACAGTCTTTGGTAGTACTTTTTCACTTTGACCTTAATAGGGTTCATAGGGGATAAATACCTATAAATTTCTTAAAGTAAGTTAATGTAAATTTAGATATGTATTACAAGTTACATCTATAAATCTGTGTGATACAAATTATTCTGAAATAGTCAAAGTACTTTAGAGAGTTGATGGATAAGTAAATGTATTCTATGGATTTAAAAGAACTTCTGACAAATATATTCCTAGTTACTTATACATATGGAAATGTATGTAACAAAGGCCCATTCTTTTTAACAGTAAAAAACAAAATTTTGGGGAAACAAATACTTTAGGCTGAGTAATGATTACCTAATAAGTGTTGTGGGCATGACTATTCAGTCCAGACAAGCTTTGGAAATACAATATCAGCAATTAGTTTATAAGATTCTAAGTGCTAAAGAAGATTATTGACATTGTGCTGGGATCTATCTATTTACTTCACATGGTTTTAAGACATTTATGGTCAGGGAACATATGAAAATGCAGAAAATCAAAGTACTTCTTTTAATCATGGTAGGTGATAGCTGGTTTCATATACGATTGGATTAGACTCTGCAATGCACAGCATAATTAAATGGTATCTGTGCATACTTATGCTAAGAATTCAACAATATCAGGTTGATTATTAGAATTTCATGAAAATTGAACAGCACAAACGAAATACCTCTAGCATACAAATAAAATGAATTTCTTTGGAAATCTTGCTTCCTTCTTAGCTTTATAACTGATACAAGGTAACTTATAATATAAAGGTGCTTGTGGCTCACACCTACAATCGTAGTGACTCAAGGAGGCTGAGATGTGAACATTGACATTCAATGCCAGCCCAGGCAGAAAAGGCCATGAATCTTTTGGTTTGTCAGTTGTGGGGCTTGATTGAACTCTGGGCCTGGGTGTTGTCCCTGAGCTCTTCAGCTCAAGGCTACCACTTTTCCCTTGAGTCAAGCCCCACTTCCCATTTTCTAGAGGTTAATTGGAGATATGAGTGCCCAGGCCAGCTTTGAACCTTGATCCTCAGATTTTAGCCTCCTGAGTAGCTAGGATTACAGGTGTGAACCACCACACCCAACTTTAAAGGTAGAAGCTTTTTTCCCTTTTTTCCTCTAGTCCTAGGACTTCAACTCAGGGCCTTAGCACTGTCCTTGGTCTTCCTCAAGGATAGAGCTCTACCATTTAAGCAACAGCACCCCTTCCAGCTTTTTATATGTATGCGCTACCAAGGAATCTTTGTGCATGCTTAGCAATCACTCTACCACTAGGCCAAACTCCTTGCCATGAAACTCTTATTTCTAATAAGCACCTAGAAAAACTGGAATTGGAGCTGTGTCTTAAGTGGTAGATTGCTAGTTTTGAGCCCCCCCCCCAAAAAAAAAGCACCTTAGAAAAAATAACCAAGCTGTAAATTCAAGCCCCAGGACTGACATAAGCAGACAGATTGACAGGCAGACACATATACACTGACACACAATAATATCAGCAACAACATTATATATATACATATATATACACACACACATATATATATATATATATATATATATATATATATATATATATATACCATTGTTAAACCTTCATATACCTTTGTTTCAATTTTAGGGCAAAATGCATTTTCCCAATTTATGGTATCATAAAGCTATAACTGAATCTATGTGACCACTGGATTCACCAAGAACATCTCAAAAATTTATACACTATGATCAAACAGGTTTCATCACAGGGAGGCAAAGCTGGTTCAACATATGCAAATCAATTAATATAATTCAACACATCAACAGGAGCAGGGACAAAAGTCACATGATTGTCTCAATAGATGCAGAAAAGGCATTTGACAAGATCCAACACCTCTTTATGCCTAAAGCCCTGGAGAAACTAGGAATCCATGGAACATCCCTTAGTATAATAAAGGCTGCGTATGACAAACCCACAGCTAGTATTATACTTAAGGGCAAAAAGCTAAAGCCATTCCCTCTAAAATCAGGAGCGAGACAAGGATGCCCACTCTCTCCACTCCTCTTTAACATAGTACTAGAATTCCTAGCCAGTGCAATAAAGCAAGAAGCAAGCATAAAGGGGATCCAAATAGGGAAAGAGGAAGTAAAACTTTCCCTCTTTGCAGATGACATGATCCTGTATTTAAAGAATCCTATAGACTCTACTCCCAAGCTCCTTGAGCTGATTCAAAACTTTGGAAGGGTAACAGGGTATAAAATTAACCCTCAAAAATCAACTGCCTTCCTTTACGCCAACAGTGAGAGGAATGAGGCAACAATCAGGAAAGCAACTCCTTTCACAATAGCCTCAAAGAAAATAAAGTACCTAGGAATTACCTTAACTAAGAATGTTAAGGACCTTTTTGATGAAAACTTTAAAACCTTGAAAAAGGAAATTAAAGCAGAACTGAGAAAATGGAAAAACCTCCCATGCTCCTGGATTGGAAGAATCAACATCGTGAAAATGACAGTCTTGCCAAGGGCTATCTACAAATTCAACGCAATACCCATCAATATCCCAATGGCATTCTTTAAAGAAATAGAAGAAGCAATCCAAAATTTCATATGGAATAATAAAAGACCCCATATAGCAAAAACACTTCTTAGCAGAAAGAACAGCACAGGAGGAATTTCAATACCAAACTTTAGACTCTATTACAGAGCTATAATTCTCAAAACAGCTTGGTACTGGCACAAGAACAGAACTGAAGACCAATGGAATAGAACTGAAGACCCAGTTATTAAACCACAGACCTATGGCCACCTAATCTTTGACAAGGGAGCCAAAAAAATAGAATGGAAGAAAGATAGCCTCTTCAACAAGTGGTGCTGGCAGGACTGGTTAAGCACCTACAGAAAAGTAAAATTGGATCCTTCTTTGTCACCCTGTACTAGAATTAACTCCAAATGGATCAAAGACCTGGAGGTAAAAGCTGACACTCTGAAAACTTTATAAGAAGGAATAGGAGATACACAAGACCTCCTTGGCACAGGTCAAAACTTTCTTAATAAGGACCAAGAATCACAACAAATCAGAGAAAGGCTGGATGAGTGGGATTGCATTAAACTGCAGAGCTTTTGTATGGCAAAGGACATAGCTAGTAAACTAATTAGGAAGCCTACAGAGTGGGAGAAGATCTTCACCAACCATACAAAAATTTTCTTACACCAGATAGAGTAATTCTCTTTTCTCAAAGGACAAAGAAGTCAATATGTATATTAAATTCCAAATGTCTAGTTTCAGCAAACTTTTCTTCCTAAATGTGACTATAAATGCTGATCTCATTGATATACTCTCACAGTATCACCTAGAAAGGAATAGAGTTGAGTATAGTAGACTTAAATGGTGGTTACATGAAGGAATAATAGTATGCATTGATCTAGAAAGTTCTGCATCTTTCGATTTATATGAACATTGCTTTCAGATTATATAAACAAACATATATATTAAATTTTTTGAACTTTATTCCTTTCTTTTCTATAGAAGTATTCACATGGATAGAATTGAGGATGCAAAAAAAATTTTCTCAAATTCTCATTCTCTCACTCTCTCTCTCTCTCTCTCTCTCTCTCTCTCTCTCTCTCTCTCTCTTTCTTTCTTTTCTTGCTCCTCCTTCACGGATGCATTGAAAACCACTTTTTCAGGTGTCTCACAGGCCAATAGACCAGCTACATGAGCATGTTTTAATGCAGACTCTAGCTGGCTTCTCTGAAAGATGTATTTCAGCTGTAGTATATCTTGTAGCATCTATTTGTGCCACAATCATTGGTTGGTAATCTTGGCTTAAAAATATCTCAGATCACATTTATTTGCCCTTGTCTTTGAGAAATTTGATACATCAACTCAGTGTTGTTACTGCTGGGTTGGTATATTTATTTATAACAATAGTTACCTGAAACAAGCAACCCAACCAGAGCTGCTGCTCACTCACAGATAAACTTACATGTTGTCTCGGCTGATTTTGCTGTCCAAACTCCCAGGCATAGTGCTGTGGCAGGACTTATTGTCCAGAGTATAATACTACTGGCTGTCCTTTATTCTTCTTGAGTATCTTCCTTTCTTCTATTCAGTACTTCTTGCATTATTATATTCCAGCAAACTACCTTTCAATTACAAATGCCTATGGACACCTACAGTCTATTTCAAATCAGGTGTCTTGCACCAAAAAATTAGCAACAACAAAAACTCAAACCAAAGACAAAGCAAAGCAAAACAACAACAACAACAATAACCCATAGCTCAGAAAAACCAAAGTCCCTTTGACATTGAACTGCAGATTTTCAAAATCTCAGGATAGCCAATAATTTAGAGTATAGTTAAGCTGAGCTGTCAGCTTAAGTGCTTTGATGCGTAGATAGTTCTAATTTGACTTGCTATTTTTGCCTAAAATTGAATAAAAATGGTTCTTGTCTTATGTAGGAAAGTAGGAAAGTTGTTCTAGAGTTTCAAAAATTTCAAATTTATTTTTAAAGAAATGAAAATTGCAGCTGAATCATATCATAATTTAAAGGTATTAAATGTAGTATTTTGAAATCAAAATGCAGTCTGCCTACTTTCAAAATCTACCATTATTAGCTTAATAATAGAGAAATAAATGATTCTGCTTAATGTCTCATTTAAATTTTAGGCAGATTTTATATGTCTTAAGAGAATTGGAAAGAATAAAATGTTAAGAAAGAAAAATGTTTCAATTATTGCAGCCTGAATATTCATTCTAACATAAACAGATGCACTGTACTCTGAAACAAAAATAAATATGTAAAGTCAAGAGAGAAACATATCCATATGTAGATATATATATGTATAAATGTATATAGGTTTCATTTTTGTGGCAAAACTATGCATTTAAGTCTTTGGTTTTTTTTTTAATCTTAAATTCTGTTTGGGACAAAGAGGGGGCGGTTCACACCTACAATTGTAGTACTTGGAAAAGGATATTGAAAGAATCATGATTAAAAGAAGTCTAGACAAAACATTACCATGGTCTCATCATCATTAATAAATAAGGCAGCATGACATGTGGCTGTAATCTCAGATATGGGACATGTCTAGGCAGAAGAACTGCAGTTTTGTGCTTGACATCAGGCAAAAAAATGTCAGATCCTACTTTAGAAACAACTAAAGTGAAAAATGGCTTATGGCATAACTGAAGTAGTAGAATGCCTAACTAGTAAGCCTGAGTATCTCAGTTCAAATTTCCATACTACTAAATCAACGCTTTGGGGGGGAGATTAAATGAAGACACATGAGTAATTCGTAAATATACAAAAATCAAGTAAGAGACTTAAAGGCAGGATGAGGGCTGATGTGTATGATATACTAGGTGTGTGCTTTGGGTATGGTACATATTTAGAGATTATGCATTATGTATGTATGTATATAAGTCTATATACATACATAATTTATTTATATAATATAATGCCTAATGTACTATACAAATACTTATAACATATCTATCTGTTTAATATACACTATATATTTCTCTTTATATATATGGTATATTATATAAATAAATTATACATGAATAAATATACCTTATGTGTAAATATATAAATTATATGTAAGTAAATGGTTATAAATAATATATGTAAATAAGTCATGTATGTGAATATACGTACATATGTATACATAGGTATAGACATATGTTTAGGGGTTTGGCTAGGGATTCAGCATAGGCCTCTTGCATGCCAGGTTTTCCTGATGATTTACACTACTAACTTCTGCATTGGAATCATTTATGATTAGGCAAGCTGAGATCCCTATGGACCAAAAGTGTCCAGTTCAAGCTCTACAGACAACAAGCAAAGGAGTAAGGAGTAAGAATGGTTTAGATTCGGGCATGGAGTGCAGAGGTAGTCTGAAGAACCAATGAGAGCAATCTAACAAGAGGATTTTGAAAATACCTTTGGAAGCTAGGTGTGGGAATTGGAGGGCCAGTAGTCCATGAAAGAACAAGTCTTGTTGAAAGTGAATAATGGATGACATCAGTAGCTCCCCAAAACTATTTGTGAGAAAATGAGACCGACTCTCAGAAAAGGAAAATCTGGTCTCCATGCAGCTACCATCATGAGGAATCATGATTTTGGCAAGGCTTGGGGGGGTGGAGGAGAGGAAGTAAAATATTGGTTCAAATAAATGATTTTGCATTTGAAATTGTTTTCCCCATTGTCTACTTTAATGTTCTGTGATTTAAAAAAATATTTCACGTTTCAGCCAATTCTTCTGCAGTGCTGTTTTGGCAACTGAGTACATATTTTTTAATAACACACATGAACTATTCCTCTTACTCAGTAAAAGTAAAAAAGTTAAAAATGATGACTGGAGATATATTATTTAGTCAATGAAGAAATAATAAGAAAAATGTATTATAGGATCTCCCAAAATAATAATGATTAGAGGGGTTGAAAGTATCTGCAGAGCCTGAAAGTCCCCAAAGACAAATTCAGTATTTTAGTTTTCATTTTTATTTTGTCATTTCAAAGAGTCTCTCAAATATATTTGCTTTTAATCTTCATGAAATGGTAAATCATCTCAGTTTTGGTCATAGATAGTTCTTCGCACTTCCAAAAATCATACATTTCACTATGTAGGTTCTATTATCATATAACTTTTGTTATTTTTCTAAATTAGAAAGAAAGGAAGTGTTATCCACTTCTGTAATTTCCCCTTATTTCCCACTTGAGTTCCTTATGTATAATGTTTTTATTAAAACTTCTCACCATTTTATCCTATTTGCAATTTTTTTAGTTCTTATTTCTGATGATTTTTCCCCCAGTGGGGGAGTAAATTAAATGAATTTCTCTTAAAGCAAAGGCTTTTACTGAAAGTGAAAAAAAATGCTCTTTAAAGTATACATAATAGAATTACAAATACTGCTTGGTGATTCTCCTGATATTTACGACATGCAGATTACCATCAGAGGACCTAAATACAGAGTTCTACCATACACACGATTCTTGAAAATGTATCCATCTTTGATCAGACTATTCCATTCTTAATCTTTGAATTCATGGTTCTTTCCCAAAGGCAAGGCCTGTTTCACTGGTGTCCCCTTTTTAATAAATTAAGGCTAAGCCTGTTTATCTCTTTGGGGATGTAGTTTTAGCAGAAAGGAAATTGGCCTTGTTATTGCCTTTCTTTTTGCCGCCCTGAGTGGATTTCCTTGCTTGTGAAAATGAGATACTGGCAGGGACCAGGATTAAAAGAAGGAGGATATTGGACGCATTTCCTCCTCTACCTCTGCTAAGCCAATTTCACTCTTCTAAGTAGCGTTCCTGCTCTTGCAGCCCTGAGCCTCTCCTGTGCAGAAAATTAGGACAACATCTGAGGAGGTCTAGGACAAGGGCAACTGTCCACCAGGGACTAAGCTAAGATTGGTAAACCAATTTTCACTTGTGAACAATGCCAGAATTCAACCCATATGTCTCCCATGGTGAAACACTGTAGTGTGTCATTAACCCACTGTGCCACTTAGCAGTTTCCCTGTGCTCGCTGTCCTGTGAATTAACATCTTGACTGCCACCACACCAAACTCTGGGCTTATTTCTTAGGAGTGATGCCAGATGAATAGCAGTGCTCTGTAACGAGGGGAATGGGGCACCACTTTTCAATTTTTCAATTAAAAGCGATAACAATTTGCCATTCCTTTCCAGCTTACCTACATCATTAGAATGAGAAATCTCCATTTGAAGTCTCATTTCAATGCGCTGTCAACGTGCTATCTTGTAATTTTAATATGTAATACTGTGCTTAACAACTAATGGCTTTAACTCTGTAGGTGGGATGTGAATTTGGCTCAAAAAAAAAAGGAAAGAAAAAGAATTTCCTAGAGCTGTAATATTCTTTGAGACTCCAACATCTTAGGAAGTTTTCCCTCAATCAGCCTCCTTGCCATCTTATTTAAATGATCTGCCATATAATGAATCTGGATCAAAAGCTCAAAGCTTAAAATATACAACAAAAAGCAGCTTCTGGGTAAAGAGTTTGGATCCAAATCAAAACATTTCTGAGCCTTGGCCATTATCACACACAGTTCACTGATGTTCAAAAGATATGGGGGGAAAATAAGACACCTGCTTTCTCACGCTGGTTTATGTTTGTTGTCTTGATAAAAATTCAAGACGGCATATGCAGAAATTGTGTGGAAACCCCATTCACATGGTAATTCCTTTGTATTTGAGTAATTTCTTTTCAGGTGCTGGAATGAATGCCAGACTCTTGGAGGATTTGAGCATCTCCTTTCCCTATGTTCTTCCAGGGTCCTGTTGTACTGTTTGCCTCACTTTTGTTTGTTTGATCAAAAAAGATCACTTTCTATCTCTTTAATTGGAAGGGGTTATTTCTAAGATTTCCTGGATCCTAAGCCATGAGGTAGAAAGGTTTACTATACTTTGTTGAGTAAGTATACTAGCCAGGTAATCTGCCACAAACCTCTTTAGTTCTTTTAGTCCATTCTTCAGCTGAAATGCTGCCTAACAAGTGAAGGAATATTTTAGTAAATCCAGGAAGCCTTCCATAAATCAAAACTATGTAACTTAAGATAACGCTTGCCTTTACAAGTTCCAATTATATTCTGCTCTTCCAGTGTACTCATTGGGTTGACTGCTTTTTCTCACCATCTATTCCTATCTGATGTTGAAATTCAGGAACTTTGAGCATTGTTCTAATTATAGCAGAAAAGCTTAAAATCATTAAAAGTTTATTCCGGAAGTCTGTGACTCAGCTTCCTATAAGAACAACAAACCACACCAGATATAATTGACTTTGAAGCACAGGAGGTTTATGTTGGCTGACAGTTTCAGAAATTTCAGTCTCAGGAAAGTCAGACATGTTGTTTAAAGGCCTGGGGCAAGGCAGGACATCTGGTAGAGAGTATGTTTTGGAACAAAGTTGTTCACCTCATGGCTCAGAAGCAAAGAAGAGCAAAGAAGAACAAAATGAGGGGTCAGAGTCCCATATTTTGAAGGTACACTCCAAATAAGCACTGCTTATATTTTCCACAACTTTCTAATAGCATTAAGATAGACCACACATTTTTATATTAAAGAATTTGTTAACATTGATTTTAACATCATATTTCAAATGACATATTTAACAAACAAGTATTCAAGAAGGGAATCTCTATATACAATCACTGGCCTATAGATTTTAGAACATAATTAAAATTAGCCTGAGGGTTTGCATGTCATAGATACATATTAATCTATGCAACAAAATATTAAGTCTACAGTCATAGATTTTTATGTTTAAGCAGTTGTGTTTATAGTCCCAATACCATATCCAGAGCATTGGCTGTGCAGATATTGAGTCCTTGCTCTGGTACTGTTTGGTTCTAATAGCCACATAGTAAGGATACCCATGTACCTCTGTTCCTTTGGTCTTGACTTGTCTCACTCAACCTGATTCACTCTAGATTCATCCACTTCTCTGCAAATGCCATTATTTTATCTTGCCTGTTGGCTATGTAGAATTCCATTGTATAAATATAAATATAAATATATATAGATATAGATATAGATATACCACATTTTCCGTATCCATTCATCTGCAGTAGGGCATCTGGTTTGTTTTCATTGCCTGGCTATTGTGAATAGTACAGAGATGGATATGGCTGAGCAGGTGTCCTTATAATATCTTGGGTCGTGATGTTCAGGATAGATGCCCAGAAGTGGTATGGCGGGATCATATGGAAGGTCTATTTTCAGTTCTTTAAGAAATTTCCACACTGCTTTCCCAGAGTGCCTGAACTAGCTTGCAATCCCACCCGCAGTGCAGTAGGGTACCTTTTTCTCCACAACCCCACCAGCATGTTTCATTGTCTGAGTTCAAAATCTTGGCCATTCTTGTTGGGGTAAGGTGGTATCTTAGGGTTGTTTTTATTTGCATTTCCATTATGACCATGGATGATGAGCATTTTCTCATATGCTTTTCTGCCATTTGAACCTCTTCTTTTGAGAAGTCTCTCTTTAGTTCCCTTGCATATTTAGTGATTGGTTTGTTGGGTTTGGGGGGGTGGGATTGGCTTCTTGAATTCTCTGTAGAAACTGGATATTAAATATTTGTCAGATGTATTATTGGTAAATATCTTTTCCCAATTGGTTGGCTGTCTTTCTACTTTAGTGGCTATGCTTTTATCTGTGCAGAAACTTTTTATTTTTAGGTAGTCCCATTTATCAAATCTCTCCAATCTATTGTGACCCCAGGATTCCATTCAGGCATTTTTTGCCTGTGCCTATGAGTTTCAATGTCTCTCTAAATCTATAGTATAGTAGTTTCAACTGTTTTGGTCTGACATTGAGGTCTTTGATCCATTTTGAGTTAATGCTTGTGCATGGCAAAAGGCTAGGGTCAATTTTTATTTTTCTGCATGTGGCTGCCAAGTTTTGCCAGCACCAATAATTGACTAGGCTGTGTTTGTTCCATTGTGTATCTTTGGCTCCTTTGTCAAATACAAGTTGACTATAGGTATGTGGTTCTATTTCTGGATCTTCTATTCTGTTCCATTGATCCTCTGGTCTATTTTTGCACCAATACCATGCTGTTTTTGATATTATGGCTCTATAATAGAGTTTGCAGTCTGGTATTGCAATACCACCAGCATTGCTCTTTTTGCCTAGAATTATTTTGGCTATTCTAGGTCTTTCCTTGTTCCATATGAATCTTTGGATTGTATCTTCTATTTCAGTAAAGAATGTCTTTGGGATTTTGATGATGATTGTACTGAATTTCTATATCAATTTTCTCAATATGGCTATTTTCACTATATTGGTTCTCTCTACCCATGAGCATGGGATGTCTTTCCATTTCCTGGTGTCCTATTTAATTTCTTTTGTTAGGCTTTTATAGTTTTCATTAAATAATTCCTTTACATCTTTGGTTAAGTTAATTCCTAAGTATTTTATTCTTTTGGGGGCTATTGCGAATGGGATCATTTTCTTGATTTGGCCTTCTGTTTGTGTATTGTTGGCATACAAGAAGGCTTTTGCAGGTTAATCATTTATCCTTCCACATTGCTAAAGACAGTTTTGATTTTTTTCTTTGATTTTTTCTGTAACCCAGAAGTGTGTTGTTCAGCTTTCAAGTATTTGAATTTTTTTTTTTACCTTTTAATAGAGTCAGAACTAGTCTGACTCCACTGTGATCAGATATAATGAATGGGATTATGTCAGTCGTCTTGCATCTGCTTATGTTTTCAGTATGAAGTATTATGTAATCTATTTTGGAGTACGTTCCATGTTCTCCTGAGAAAAATGAATAAAGTTTTCCCATTGGATGGAAGACTCTTCATATATCTGTTAAGCCCAGCAGATTTTTGTCCTTTAAGTCAATGGTGTCCTTGCTTATCTTTTGTTGAGTTGACCTGTCATTTGATTGTTGTTTTTAATGTACTATGTGAAGTTATTTCTTTTTTCTCTATTTTTCCTCCTTATAGTTTATCTTATATTGTTAATCTATTTGACTGGGGTACCTGCTGTATTGCGTATGTTTATTTATTTAATTGAAGTAGGGAAGGGAAGGAGAAAAACAAGATGATTTGGAGGGGTAGGAGGAGGGACAATGGGAGTAAAACATGGGAAAGGGTATCAATGTTACAGAAGTAATGCACCCACTGCCTGATCAATGTAACTGTAACTCCTGTATACATTAGTCTGACAATAAAACACAATTATTAAAAAAAATTTCTTAAAAAGAAAATGAACAATAAAAAAACCTATCAAATGTAGCTTCCTGAGTAGATTTGATTATAGTAGGCATTAACCACCTACTGGCACCTGACAATCTTTTTGGTAAAGTATTATGTTTCTCATTTGGGCAAAATGTGGGCACCTCATCCTTACCCTCCAATAAAAGCCACTTGCAATTGAGGCTATGGTAATAGGTGATAAAAGAGCATTTCAATGGTATGTTGTAGATGGTTTGTCTTAAAAAATATCTTGAAGTAGTTGTACAAAGCATTTGCCATTTAACAAATCAGTTTATGAATACAATGCATCTTGATCAATGTCACCCCTTCCAATATTCTGACCCGTCACTTCCCTCCCTGAACTGTCCCCCACTCTTCTTAATTTTGTAGAATATATAATGAATTCTCGATTGCATTGTCCCTCTCTTCTCCTCTTCATTTCACTATGCCTTTCTCCTTCAGCCCATCCCTCTCTTTCAAGTATCTCTTTCCTGGTGTTTATTTTGTTGAATTTTGGCTTTTGCCTTTCTGAGGAATTACACTATTTGTGCTCTCCATTTAATCTGCCATATTCAGTTAATGCATTTATATGCATTTGCATATCATCCAACCTATTTACTTCTTAAGTTTATGAGATAAATCGAGCTTCTACATAAGAGAAAAAGCATGCATCCTTTGCTTCTCTGGGTCTGGCTTACTTCAATCAACATAATTTTTTTCCAGGTCTTTCCATTTCTTTACAAGTGATATAATATCATTCTTTCTAATGGGTGAGTAAAATTCCACTATGTATATATACCACATCTTCTTGGTCCATTTTCCCACTGAGGAACATCAGGACTGATTCCATTTTTCTTATGTAAACAAATGGTTCCTTGTCAAATAGTGTTCTCAGTCAAAGTTCCTTTAGATTTTCCAAACAGTTCTAGGTAAACATATTTATGATTATTTGTCTAAGGTTAAAATGGAGTCCTACTGAGGTATGGTTCCTTAAAACATATTTTTATGTAAGATTTAATGTTTGAGGCTAATAATTTATATTAATTTGCAGTCAACTAATGATATTGTAAGTAAAAGAGTGAATTTATCTATCTACTGAGAGCTTATGTTCAGACCATGAATAATTCAGCTATGGAAATGGTCATTGTAATATGAGAAATTGTTTGCTAGGACTGACTTTTCTAGTTTATAGGTGCTGATTGCTAAATTCTCAGTACTTTTGTAGGCAGGTTCTCAAACACAGTCACCAAACAATTGTATAGAATTGTAACTAAGTAAATAATCTTAAAAATTTTAAGAAGACATTCTTAGTTTTTTTTAATTCCTAATTTTTACTATCATTTGTACTCAATTATGTTTATAGAATCATTTATGATACTTGTATCTAGATGGTAATGTTAGCATATAAAGAGGTGTGAATGTATGTTTCTTCCATTCTGCACCTAAGGTGATATCATGTTGGTAACTTGAAATTGATATAATGGTAGTGCTTATGTCAAAGGAAGTGTTAAAGACTAATGAAGAGAATAGTTGGCTACCACATTAATTGTTGAGGCCATAGGTCATCAAAGTTCTTTTGTGTGTGTGCATTCAATTTATCTCTTAAAAATTTATTTCATATATTTTGTATTATAATTAATAGAAGGGTTACACTACCTTCGCCAGATGGAAGGTGCATTACTTCAGATACATTGATACCCTTTCTCATGTCTTGGTCCCCATTTCCCTCCCCCCACCTCCACCCTCACCTCGTCCTCCCCCCTTTCCTATCCAATTTCAAATAACCAAATACACATATATCCAATATATCAGATAACAACTGAAATACTGTAACAATATGAGATAACCAAGGGACAGCAAAAGAGATGAGAGATAATATAGTACATTAAGGATAACAGTCACTCATTACATGGCTTTTGTTTCTATATCTTAGAGTTCCTTTCATTTAGCATCATACTGTATGGCCTTATGTATCTAGGTTTTGCTCTATTGAAAATCTCTGCTAGAAGAGTCCAAGGTTTTTACTGATTATGGCAAATGAGGGAAACTATTGAGCCTATGTTCCTTTGAGTCTGGCTTACTTCACTTAATATGATCTTTTCTAAGTCTTTCCATTTCCTTACAAATGGGGAGATGTCCTTCTTTCTGACTGCAGCATAGAATTCCATTGTGTATACATACCACATCTTGTTGATCCACTCATCAACTGAGGGACATCTAGGTTGATTCCATATCTTTGCTATGGTAAATAGTGCTGCAATGAACATCATTGTGCTAGTGGATTTAGTATGCCCTTGTTTCTGGATGGTTGGGGAAATGCCAAGTAGTGGAATTGCTGGGTCATAGGGGAGCTCTATGTTTAGTCTTGAGGAACTGCCATACTGTGTTCCATAGTGGTTGAACGAATTTGCACTCCCACCAACAGTGTAGTTGTGATCCCTCCTGGCCACATCCCCTCCAGCATCTGTTGTTATTAGATTTCTTGATCCTGGCCATTCTAACTGGAGTGAGGAGGAATCTTAGAATTGTTTTGATTTGCATTTCTCTTATGGCCAGAGATGTCGAGCATTTCTTCATGTGTCTATAGGCCATTCTTATTTCCTCTTCAGAGAAGAGTCTCTTTAATTCTTTGGCCCATCTTTTGATGGGATGGTTGTTTCTTTGGAGATTAGTTTTGGATTGATTCAATTTTTTGCGCTGTTGATATATTTTAGATATGAGTCCTTTGTCCATTGTATGGTTAGTGAAGAGCTTTTCCCATTCTGTAGATTTCCTAATTGATTTACTAGCTATGTCCTTTGCCATACAAAAGCTCTGCCGCTTAATGCAGTCCCACTTATCCATCCTTTCTCTGATTTGTTGTGATTCTTGGTCCTTAGTAAGAAAGTTTCGACCTGTGCCAAGGAGGCCTAGTGTGTCTCCTATTCCTTCTTGTAAAGTTTTCAGTGTGTCAGCTTTTACCTCCAGGTCTTTGATCCATTTGGAGTTAATTCTAGTGCAAGGTGACAAAGAAGAATCCAACTTTAGTTTTCTGCAGGTGCTTAAAGCAGTTCTGCCAGCACCACTTGTTGAAGAGGTTGTCTTTTTTCCATTCTATTTTTTTGGCTCCCTTGTCAAAGATTAGGTGGCCATAGGTCTGTGGTTTAATATCTGGGTCCTCAGTTCTATTCCATTGGTCTTCAGGCCTGTTCTTGTGCCAGTATCAAGCTGTTTTGATAATTATAGCTCTGTAATAGAGTCTAAAGTTTGTTATTGAAATTCCTCCAGCGCTGTTCTTTCTGCTAAGAAGTGTTTTTGCTATACGGGGTCTTTTATTATTCCATATGAAATCTTTGATTACCTCTTCTATTTCTTTAAAGAATGACATTGGGATATTGATGGGTATTGCGTTGAATTTGTAGATAGCCCTTGGCAAGATTGTCATTTTCACGATGTTGATTCTTCCAATCCAGGAGCATGGGAGGTTTTTCCATTTTCTCAATTCTGCTTTAATTTCCTTTTTCAGGTTTTAAAATTTTCATCAGAAAGTTCCTTTACATTCTTTGTTAATTCCTAGGTACAGAAGGGGTCACGGGAGAGAAATGGGGACAAAAAAAGGAGAAGAGTTATCTATATGCGAGAAGTTATGTGCCACTACTGACAAATGTAATTGTAACCCCTTTGTATATTATCCTGGCAAGAAAATAAATAATTTTTAAAAATTTTAAAAGATTGTTGCTTCATTCCTCTCACTGTTGGCATAGAGGAAGACAGTTGATTTTTGAGGGTTAATTTTATACCCTGCTACCTTTCCAAAGTTTTGAATCAGCTCAAGGTGCTTGGGAGTGGAGTCTATAGGGTTCTTTAAATACAGAATCATGTCATCTGCAAAGAGGGAGGGTTTCACTTCCTCGTTCCCTATTTGGATCCCTTTTATGTTTGCTTCTTGCCTTATTGCTCTGGCTAGGACTTCTAATACTATGTTAAAGAGGAGTGGAGAGAGTGGGAATCCTTGTCTCATTCCTAATTTTAGAGGTAATAGCTTTAGCTTTTCGCAAGTAAGTATAATACTAGCTGTGGGTTTCTCATACACAGCCTTTATTATACTGAGGAATGTTCCATGGATTCCTAGTTTCTCCAGAGCTTTTAGCATAAAGAGGTATTGGATCTTGTCAAATGTCTTTTCTGCATCTATTGAATCAATCATGCTATTTTTGTCCTTGCTTTGTTGATGTGTTGAATTATATTAATTGATTTGCGTATGTTGAACCAGCTTTGCCTCCCTGTGATGAATCCTTTTTTATCATAGTGTATAATTTTTTGATGAGTTGTTGTAGATGCTTGGCCAGTATTTTGTTGAGGTTTGCATCAATATTCTTCAAGGAAATGGGTATATAGTTCTCTTTCTTTGATGGATCTCTGTCTGGTTTGGGGATGAGGGTTGTAGAGGCTTTGTAGAATGAGTTTGGCAAACAGCCTTTGTTTTCAATTTCATTAAGAGCTTGAGGAGTGTTGGTGTGAGCTCTGTTTTTAAGACTTTATAGAATTCAGCTCTGAATCCATCTGGCCTGAGCTTTTCTTAGGTGGAAGTTCTCTTATTGCCATTTCATGTAGGTGACTTGAAATTGATATAATGTTAGTGCTTATGTCAAAGGAATTGTTAAATACTAATAAAGAGAATAGTTGACTCTCCTAGCAGAGGATCACAATAGCTCAAAAGCTATATACATATGTCCATATAGGATGAGACTAAACAAAATGAACTCTAGGATATGGAAACAAGAGGTTTATCTTTGTGATTGCTGTTCTTAATCTACTATGTACAGTTATTTCTTTTCTCTTTTTTCCCCTATGGTTAATGTCATATGGTTACTGCATCTGACTTGGTTACCTGTTATATTGTATACAGGTTTATTTGCTTATTTGAAAGGAAGGGAAGGATGGAAATAAGATGATTGGGCAGAGGGAAGAGAGGGAATGGGGGACAAAAACATGAGAAGTAGTGCACCTGTCGAATGTAACTGTAATCCCTCTATATACTATCCCAACAATAATTTTTTTAAAAAAGCAGTAGGACAGTGCTCCTCATGCCAATTAAACTCAAAAGTGTGCCATAATTCTATCCATATCATAGTAAACAATAATATCACAAAATCTGGGATAAAAGTATGATTTCAATAAGGCTGTAAGTCAAAGGACTGAAGAAAGTTTTAATAGTCTTACCCTAAGCAAAGAAAGGAAAGTTTCAGTATTGTGAGAAATAATAAGTTTACATCCATAAACTTATAATAGCACTAAATGAAGCCTTTGGGAGATGACCTAGGAATATCCTAAGGAATATTTTTTTTTATTTTGAGAACTTTACTGAAATGGAAAAACGTCACAGTTTCTCCGTTTTTTATACAAACTATACTGCAGGGTGGAAACTGGGTTAGATGTTGATTTCTATGCAATGGGTAGCATGAAAAGGTAGCACATCAAGATTTTACAATCCCTATTAAATTAATTGTTCACAAATTGCTGAAACCATAACAAAGAGGCAGTGAATATTATATAACTCCTGATTTGATTATACCATGCCAATTACAAAGACAATTAACAAAATGATCACACATACAAATGAACAAAGAACCAGTTATAAGTGAAGTATTATTTTAAAAGGAAGCAGACATACATATGAATTCACTGTGAGAATGCAATCAATAAAATTAAGATTATAATAGTTATGTAAGGTGGTCAATCCAGTGTCTTCACTAAAAATAACAACAAAAAATGAAGAAAAACATTGAGCTGGCTAGAAAACTACAGAATTAGAGATAGTCAAAAGGCAACTAACCTGCCTGCAAAACTATGACCTTAATTAGATTCGAATTAAGCGCACAAACAAATGAAATGCAAACAAGTTGATAATTGATAATAAAAATTACTGTGAATGTATCATATTCATGTGTTTATGGGATGTCAATAAATGGACGTTTTCCTATGAAGTAAAATCATATACAGTATATAAGACAGGACACATTTTCAAATGGTCAGAATGTTTCAAAACAAAAAATTAAAATGTTTAATACTGAAACTCAATAAAATTGGAAAAAATCAAAATAAAGAGTAATGAAGAAAACTGGTAAGGGGTAAATTGAGAAAATTTTATTAAATGCATGTATGAAATATCACAATAAGTCCCTACTGTTCTATTGATATGTTAATAAAAAGAATTATGATCGGCCTGGAGTTGGAAATTATTAAAGCAGGAAACAGATGTATGAGCAATATTGGCCTATACTTCCATTTTTCTATCACTATACACTCTTCTCTACTGCATGAATTTGAAACTTTGTGCAGCAAATGACATGCATTACTGGAGCCTGAATCCCTGGCCTTCCACTTGTAAAACAAATGTGTCTTGAATCATGTCTCTAACCCCCTTTTGCCCTAGTTATTTCTGAGGTGGGATTTTGCTTTATACCCAGGCTAGCCTGGGCCTGTTAGCCATCACCTTGTGCTGTCCCCATGTCCTTGGCAATTCCAGGTACACATTATTGCACTCAGCTGTTCAGTGAGATGAAGTCCTACGAATGTTTATGCACAGGCTGGCTTTAAACCACAAATAGGAGACAGAGAAATACAAGCTTAAGGCAAGATGCTAACTACAAATATACTTTAAAAGAAAGAAAGAAAGAAAAAAGAAATGGAAAATCTTAAGTTGTGGCAGAATCAGGCTCTCTGATTCGAGTAGATTTCCATATTGATAACATTTTCAATAATGTGTAATTTAATTTGTTAGGCAATTATAGAATATATCACTACTTTTCATTCTTCGGCTTTCATTAAAATCAATAAGACATAAGGTTGAGTGCCCATGGCTCACTCCTGTAATCCTGACTACTGAGGAGGCTGAGAGTTGAGAATCAGATCAAAGCCACCCTAAGTAGTAAAGTCCATGAGACTCCTGTCTCCACTTAACTACAAAGGAATTGGAAGTGGAGCTGTGGCTCAAGTGGTAGAGCACAAACAAATCAAGAAAATAAATCATTAATACATGGTTTATCCTATCTCAAAACTTCATTTTCCACTATCTCTCTAATATTTCAAAGAGAGCTCCTCCAGGCTTTTTCCATCTTCTTACGGAACAGAGAAGGAAAGCATTAGTATAGTCTTCCTTCCATGATCCTTGCTGAATACGCTTCCTCAGCTTTGTGCTCTTTACCAACCACTACTCAGGTGACCCAAAGACATGCAACTGGACATTGTTCTCCTTCTTCCCTGTTACTTGACCTCTTATCTCATTATTTTTATGCAATGTTTCTCTCACCTCCGGCAAAAGTTTCTCATCGACACTTGCTCTCACAGCTTTCTTCACATTCCCTTACTCATTATCCGTTATCAGAAGCAGTGTCTATTTGTATCATCTCCAATTCCTTTACCCTTCTAGGCTTTGAAATCTTTCTCTCTATGTATCCCTTCAGAAATCCACTACTACACTAAAAGTCAAGAGGCCATTTTGCTACATTAATGATCCTTTTAGGGTTCTCCTGTTAAATATCCTACTGTAGTCTTTGCAAAGGTTGGTCATTCCAACTTTCCCAGTGTGATGATCTTAGATGTATACTTCCCAGTTGAAGTAGGCAGAGCTTTGTCTGATTCGATCTTCTGGATGTTTAATGCAAATCCTTGCAGTCATCTCTTATCTGACATGTATTCTTCTCACTAGGAAACTTTATCAAGTCTGCTTTTAAAATGTATCTAGGTGCCAGTTACCAAGTTTCCAAGGCTATTATTATAGTGTTCTTTTGAAAATTTGAGTTATATTCCATTCCCCAGATTTGTACTAGAGCATGCCATGGCTTCCTCTTTTACTTCCTGGAAACCTGGATTTCTTAAGCATGCTGAAATAGACTACCAAGTTAAGGACTACAAGTTCTACTGTAGTCACATAGCAGTCATGTACTTGTCTTTCACATGTAAGTCACATATAAGTCATATATTTGCCTTTCACTTGCTGAGAGTCTCCAGGACCCCTCCCTATCCTTTCTAGCTCTCCTTCTTTCGTCTGCCCAATACCTGAGCCATTTTTTTCTAGCCACAGCACCACTTTCTGATATAAAATTCTGTTTCCCAAATATCTTGATTGGGATGATTTGAAAATCTCTTTCAAATCATTAACCCTCCTTTTTAGCCACCTGCTCTTGATCTCCCATTGACTCTTCCTTCTCTTTTCCTACATGGTGTCTGTGTCTTGGCAATTCTACAGTTTCTTACCATGCGGACTGTGTTTTCTGTGTCCTCGTTAAAAAGTGTTAAAAACTACCTTTTATTTCTTTCTTCACTTATTTGTCTCAGCTGCTTATAAATGTGACTAATGCAATTGATTATGGATTTGAATCCTAAAATTCCAGTAGGAAAATACAGTGAAAAGTCAAAACTGTGACACTATGTTGGAAATGAACTTTACAATTAGGTGGGGGGGGGGAGTGGAAGAAAACAAGGGAAAGAGTAGCACTGTTGGACAAAAAAAATGGACTCATTACCTTACTTATGTAACTGTATCCCCTTTGTACATCATCTTTACAATTAACTTAAGATTTAAAAGTCAATAGTTGTATAAAAATAACCAAAAGTTGATTGAACAATTTCTTATGTATTTTTTCAAACAAAAGAAACATTCTAAGGTAAGACTTGTGATAGATTAAACTTTGCTTGTATTTCCTGTGCATATGTTGGTTGGGCATCAGAGAAAGAAGTTTAGGGGAATATTAAATTGCTAGAGAAAATCTAACTAGAGATAAAATGTTCACCACAGGTATTTGAGAAGCAATAGTATTAGGAAAACACCTCTACTATGTCCCTCAAAAAGAAGGAATTAGAAAAATAATGATAAAGAAATTTTGAAGTTAATTTATTTATCATTTCTGTAATTTTTCTTGAGAAACCTCTCACTGTAATGGTCTTCAATAAATTCAATTACTTCAATTTTTCATCAGATTATGTCACATTTATATAAAGTTATTAAATTTTAAAGTACTCTTGAAGTTCCTTTGCATTATGCTGGAGAGTCCTATTTATTCCACAATTACCTAATGCAAAAGAGAGCAAGAACTCACTGGGGTATAGTTTTTACATCTCTAAATAGGATGGCGTCAAACTTAAATGCAGGAGTTATTTGATATTTTAAATGAGGAGTGAAGTTGATTGTTTCAATATACTATTTCTCTGTAACTGAAATTGTGTTTGATCATAGTAGTTTAACAACTTCTATTATAAAAGTTTTTCTACTTACAGCTCCTTAATGGAGTATTTTCACTTTATTTTGCTGGTAAAATATGAGATTTTCATTCAGCATAATTATTATTATCTCTGTAATACTGGATAGATGGGCTCTAAATAGGACAACTATATTTGACCATGTATAAATAATCTGCACTGCATAGAGAAGTTAGCATGGGTGTGGTTAACTGAGCTTTATCACAAATGAAGATAATGTTTGCTAATCACTTTGGAATTGTGTGGAATTGGGTATTCTGGCTTTCACTCTCCACTCTAATCTCTTGGAGAAAAAGTGTTTACTTCCCGTGATTACAGTCCAGGGTCTATCTACATCTTGTTGTGGTTTACATTTTAAATTCAATCTCTTCTGGAACACTGTTGGTTTATCTTTTTCAAGATTAGCCCAAAGAGCCCTGTATTTTAATGCCAATCAGATAGATTTCCTAAATAATATACTAAAGGGAATGGGAAAAAAAGTTCTAAAAACATTATCTATAATAAATAGGCTTTATGAAAGTTTTAAATCCCACTATAGTTAATCAGTTTGAGTAAGACGTTTAGGCTGTAAATAGCATTTTAAAGTAAACAAAGCTTTATACAAAGTGACAGCTAGAATTACATTTTCTGCTTCTGAGTGTGAGGAAATTAATGTACCAAAAAAGTGCTTACTATTTAAAGATGTCTGGCTTCGTTCAGACATATTTAACAATTGAGACTTGCAGTGACTAGACCATAGAAATGTCTCATCATTAAATTATTCACTGTGCATTAGAAACAGATGCACCCTTGGAACTTTTGCATGACAACATTGTTTTGCAATTTTCCAATTAATTCTTTGTTAAAACTGAAAGCTGAGCTGAACTAACAGGTCAACTGCTTTACCTTGATCTTTGGAGAAGGATGAGAGTAAGATTTGAAGTGATTTGGCTTTTCATTGGCATTTTAATATAAATTTGAAATGTGAATACTTTAACTAGTTTTACTCCAACATCTGAGGAAGTCACCAAGTTACTTATTTTTTGTCACTCAAGTTCAAGCTTTTAGATGTTAAAAGATCACTGTCATATACTACTTTGGCATAGTCACTCACAAGAGGAATCTTAACAAAGAAAATAAAAAATAGCAGTAGAAAAATTACACCTACCCTCTGTAACCACTGGGAAGAAATAGACATGTAATGTACTTGATGTGAATTTGGGAAATATTAAAATAAAATAAAATAAAAATTTCAGTGAATTTTTCTTACTGGGATGATATAAAACAAAAATAGGAGATATTTGCCTTAGACAAGAATACAATAGTTCATATTAGATATAAGACACCAATGTTTTATGAGGGCAGTTATAATTACCATAAAGTTTTCATTGATATTTCCAAAAAGAAATATAGGTAAAAATACATAAAAAGGTAAAAAGTTAAATATTTTGTTATTTTTATCTGCAATTCCCTTGTAGGAAAGAATACATTAACTAAACCAAGAAAAGAAAGAACAATTGCAAATTCTTTTCAACTATGGTTATCATTGTTGAATATGAATCAAGGAAAAATGTTCAGTTTTTAAGGTTATGGCTTACATATTTTTTAACTCATCACTTGCTTATTTTCACATGAATTTCTTCCGTAGAAAAATATATTTTAGAAAACCTCTAAAAGTTATTCTACTGTGGAAATCTTTTTTTTTGGAAAATATTTGGTCTAAAAACAAGATATATAGATTTATTTATTTATCCAACCCAAATGAATACATAAACACCATTTTTAACAAAAAATGATAATTCCACAAATAACCTTGAATGACTGATTTTATTCAGCTAGTATCTACTAGTGAATCTTAATGAGAGAAGAAATTGTTCATTTATTTCTCCCCTTATTAATATATGTTGTAATATTTAAGATAGGGTTTTATTCTATAATTCTTAATTTTAAAGTAATGTCAACACACACTAGGTATGTGTGTTTAAATATCTTTGGATGACTGCAACTGTGTTAGTTAAGCATACTGTGTGATACATGTGTTAAGGGCTTTAGGGAAAGGGAAAACATGTATTATTTTATAAAAGATAGTCACATGTTTAAAAATATGCCATTTATTTGACATGAATTGGGAAAAGATGACACAGTTGTTTTGAAGTCACCCATCTCCAGAAATTGCTTTATAAATAATATGGCTAAAATGAAACTTCAAACTTATGTTTTCCAATACATCTGCCCTATGATCTTGAAATCTATGTATTTAGTCAGGGAACTCTAAATGTTTAAATTTCAAAGTTATATATTTGGTTACTTCATGTACTAAAAAGAGATTTATAGAGCTTCTTTTCTTTCTGGGCTGCACAAGTATTTTGAACATTCAATTTTTTATTTACTTGCTGAGAGACTACATTCTAGAAGAAAGTAGAAATTGTGTTTTGCAAAATGCAAACAATAGAAACAGCTAAATTATTTTCTGAATTTGGATCAAATCTCTGAACCCATGAGACTGAGTTGCTTTACATTTTGGCAGAATGTTTTCCCATCTTCTCTATCAAGACAGGAAAACAAGACAATACAAAAAGAGGCCAACAAGTAGCTGCAGGATTTTTGACATAGATTTACATATGATTCAAATATGATCTTTCTGTAAGTTGCATTTAAGATAGGAAACACAGCAATGTTTGATTTCAAGCTTAATTGGTATTTCATGCAATCATTGGTTGTTCCTGATTAAGATCTTGGAGAAAGCCCACCTAGGATGGGCAATCAAATAACTGTGGTCTGATTTGGTAAACTGTGCCAATTCCATGGAAATCCTATTACCATAGTTAGATCCAGGATAACCACACAGAACTCTTTTTCTACCCATAATTATAAAATTAGATTACTTTTATCTTAAAGTATGCTTTAAGAAAGATTTTCTCTATAGTATGTTATTAAAGAATCATGCTTTCTTAAGGCCTCTTTATATGCCAGGAAACCCACATGTTGTGCATTATGAAAAAAGAAAGGGCTCATGGTTAGATTTCTGTCAGATTTTGAACCACGTCTAGGAATTGTATTACATATTTAATAAGTAAAGAGAGTACAATTGCAAAGTAAACTTTATCAAGGTAATTGAATAGCAATGATATTGCATGTTAGAAAAAATGTTTTTATTATTCTCAATGCCAGACCTGTCTCTCTCATGAGATAAGGAATTTAATATTTGCATAAAGTTTGAAAATCTATGTCTTTTATTTAGGAATGCTATTGATATAAGAGGGAAAACAGAGATGAATCAATAGTCTGACAAAATCTGCACTGTAATATAATAAGAAACTATCATATGCTTTTTCTTTTATCCTGATGTCTCTGTTTTATGTCTGCTAAGACAATGAGATAAGTATGTGTATAAATAAATGAAACTACATGGCTTAGTGATTATGAATATAGGTCGGGTAAATTATTTTTCCTATGCTTTGACTTCTCTTCCATTACATGAGAAAATGTCCATTTTTCTACGAGATCCTTGTAACAAGAAATGAGTAGCTACCAAAGAGTAGTGGCCAAGATTAAGACTCATAACAAAGATAAAAATGACTTAAAGAAGGAGAAACATAAGATATTCCTGTTGGATCAGTCGTGCAACATTCATACACAGCCTGGTAAATGGCTTTGATAATGCATAGTTATTTAGTTACTTACTTTTGTGGGGCTGGTAAGTGAAGGTTGAACTTGAGACACAAAAAGTTATCCTTAGACAATGATGGATGACAACAATTGAACAGAGAAGGTTTACTTTCAAGGTTTATCTGAATCTGCTCTGGGCTGAATTTGTCATTTATACTCTTCAGCAAAGGTTCTTTTGCCTTATGCATATCTATACAGATTTCTAAAGTGAAAGCTCTTTTCTCAGTACCCAAGCTCAGGGACAGCATACCTGAGAGTGAGATGTGAGATTCTGTTCTTAATTCTGTCTGACATTTAGTACAGTGTCTTTAGGATTTCACTGAAGAAAATGTTTGAATTAGTTTTTCTTCCCAGTATCATTAAGCACCAAATCACTGTCACACCGTGAGTAGACTTCATGCATTGAGTCACTCCATCTTTTCTTCTTTGATAAACCTTTCACTGGTTTGTTACTTCTCTGTGAGGTTGAGCTTTGAACAAGGACATTCAGAGTCTCTCATAAATAGTAGTTAAATAATTATCACTAAAATTAAACAGTATTAATACTAAGATATTAGTACTAATAAGTTAACTATTAGTGTTTTTTACTTGGAGACGTTGTGGGTTCATGAGAAAAATTGACTAAGTCCCATTCTAAAAATACAGAGCCACATATCAATCTTAAAAAATAAGAAGGTATCATTATTCAGCAATGCTGAGGAGGGTACCATGACTGTTAGTAATTTATTGTGATATATATATTCATGTATGTATACATTGTGATATATATATTCATGTATGTATATACATATACATGTGCATATGTGCATATATGTATATATACATGTATGTATATGTACATGCATGTACGTGTATATATATGTATGCCTTGTAGTCCTACTTTGTTTTTTTTGTGCTCATGTCTAGTGTTTTACCACCTGAACCATAGGCACATTTTTGGCTGAATTTTTGCTAGTTGATTGGAGATGAGTCTGCAAGAATTCATGTGGGATGAATTCAAAGCTATGATCTTTGTCACTTCAGTTTCTTCAGTAGCTAACATTATGAAAGTATGAGTGATCAATGCTTAGCCATTATATACTTTATCATAAATACGTCATAAAATTCAACTCCAGTTTTATGGTTTTGATATATGGATGCTGATGGAAAATAAAGTAATTCAGATGATTTAATTTTTTTCATCATATTGAATAATTAAACATGAAAATTATTAGTACTTTCAATTGGCCCTCAAGAAAAGATTCAGTAATATTTTGTCTGATAAACTTTTAAACAAAAATATTGTCTTAAAGTGACAATAAATAAATTCATGTTTAGAAAGAAAATATGGGCAATTATTTCTAGGATTCCTTAGCTTTTTTCTTTTATTTTTTGAAAGTTCTGTGCCTTGAACTTAGGACCTGAACACTGTCCTTAGACTTTCTGAAGGCTAGACCTGTACCACTATGCCACAGCACCATTTTTGTCTATTTCTATGTATGTGGTACTTACTGAGGAATGAAACCCGGGTCTTCATGCCTGCTAGGCAAGCACTCCACCATTAGGCCAAATCCCACCCCTCTTCTTAGTTTTTATAAGAAATATAAAACAAAATATTCCAATTGCTCTTTCACAATTAGCTGTAGTTTTCCAGCTGTGCATAAATGACAAAAACAAATTGATTTGGGTAATATTTTTGACTAATCAATAAAGAGAAACATTGTTATTTGGATAACGAATTTAAATGGTATGGGAGTAACACCAATATATTTTTGACTATTGACAATTGTCAGACAATTCTACTTTTCAAATAACATTATCATAAATTGATAGGATGGTCACTTGTTTACATATTTGTTGTTGGTAAGGACATAAACATTTCCTTAAACCCAGAAAGAAAGAACTAGAAGCCATCAAAACACATGCATGAGTGTTCATAAAAATACTCACATGATTGTTCAGACACTGGACTTCTGATGGCATGAAATTGTTGTGGCTCTAGGTGAAAACCAAAGTGAAATGAATTTATCAGTTCCTCCACTGTAGTGATTGCACACAGAACCCCAGAATGGGATTGAAACTCAAACTCTGGCTCAGTGAGTGACAAAGGCACAGATCAGCATGATGGCCTGCCTGTACTGATTTGAAGCCCTGGGGCAGAACATGAGAATGGAAGCAATTGACTACATAGAGAGACCCCACATCACTTCTTTTGAGCTTTTTGAATGGGCACCGACCTGCACAAATGTCAGAGTCAACTCTATGAATCTAGAGCCAAACCATAGGGGAAACCATGGGTAGTGGGATGCGGGGATTTTACTCAGTAGAACCAGTCTGGAGAGGCCTCAGTCAAGCATGGGGAGAATTGCTAAAGGACACTGAAAGAAATCTTGAATTGTTCTGTTAATTGGGGTCATCTGGGAAGAAAGGGATGTGGAAGAAAGGAAAGGGAGAAAATAGCATGTGGAAATGCCATACGAATTTTCAGAGAAACCCTATGTCAGAAGGGGAAATTAGGAGATCAAAGTGGATTTAATGGAGAATTCTCTAAGAAGACTTAAATTCCCTAAGGATTGATGATATTTAGAGCATGAACAGAAATGAAAGGTGTGATGAGATAATAACAGTAGACAAAGAAGTAGAAAATATGGAAAGAAATACTGTGGAAAGAAACACTTAAAAGGCTCCTACTTTATTTGTGACATGATATCTAACTTATACACTCTAAGAAGTAAGTGAAGCAATGAAATATAGATACACAGTAACAGGCAATAGAGGAACAATGCAATTATAAAATTATTATCCTAAATTTATCGATATAAGGTTAGTAGATGTAGACTATTGGAAAAGAGAAGCAGAGAAGAGATGGGGCAAATACATAATAGAGAAGCTATGATAGATTTTACCTCTTCACCACGGATCTTTAAATTAGATATAATGTACCGTCCAATCATGTAATCGCATTTGATTATTTGAAACATGATTTATATGGAAGTTGAATTTGAATGTGACATGATTATTAAATATGCACTGATTTTCAAATATTGTGTATAATGCAACATTATTAAATAGCTTATTAATTGTTTTAGCATTTCTTTTTTATTGTAATTAATAAAAGGGTTACATAATATTAGCCAGATAGAAGGTGCATTAATTCACATACATTGATACCCTTTTACATGTCTTGGTACCCATTACCCTCCCCCCACCCACCACCCACTCCTTGTAATGGTTTACCCCCCTTCCCTATAAAGTTTCAGATAACCAAATACAAATAAATTCAATATATCACATAACAAAGTGAGATACTGTAACAATATGAGATACCCAAGGGACAGCAAAGGAGATGAGGGATAATATAGTACATTAAGGACAACAATCATTCGTTATATGGCTTTTGTTTCAATATCCAGGAGGTCCTTTCAATTAGCTTCATACTATATGGCCTTATGGATCAAGGTTATGCTCTGTGCAAATCTCTGTTAGAAGAGCCCAAAGTTTCTACTGATTATGACGAATGAGGGAAACCACTGAGCCTAAGTTCCTTTGAGTCTGGCTTACTTCACTTAATATGACCTTTTCCAAGTCTTTCCATTTCCTAACAAATGGGGCGATGTCAATCTTTCTGACAGCAGCATAGAATTCCATTGTGTATAAATACCACAACTTGTTGATCCACTCATCAACTGAGGGACATGTAGGTTGGTTCCATATCTTTGCTATGGTAAATAGTGCTGCAATGAACATTGTTGTGCTAGTGGATTTAGTATGCCCTTGTTTCTGGATGGTTGGGTAAATGCCAAGTAGTGGAATTGCTGGGTCATAGGGGAGTTCTATGTTTAGCCTTTTGAGGCACTGCCATACTGCTTTCCAGAGTGGTTGAATGAGTTTCCACTCCCACCAACAGTGTAGTAGTGATCCCTCCTGGCCACATCCCCTCCAGCATCTGTTGTTATTAGTTTTCCTGATCCTGGCCATTCTACCTGGAGTGAGGTGGAATCTTAGAGTTGTTTTGATTTGCATTTCTCTTATGGCCAGAGATGTCGAGCATTTCTTCATGTGTCTATAGGCCATTCTTATTTCCTCTTCAGAGAAGACTCTCTTTAAGACTTTGGCCCATCTTTTGATGGGATGGTTGTTTCTTTGGAGATTAGTTTTGGATTGATTCAATTTTTTGAGCTGTTGATATACTTTAGATATGAGGCCTTTGTCCGTTGTTTGGTTGGTGAAGATCTTCTCCCACTCTGTAGGCTTCCTAATTAATTTACTCGCTATGTCCTTTGCCATACAAAAGCTCTGCCGCTTAATGCAGTCCCACTTATCCATCCTTTCTCTGATTTATTGTGATTCTTGGTCCTTATTAAGGAAGTTTCGACCTGTCCGAAGGAGGTCTTGTGTATCTCCTATTCCTTCTTGTAAAGTTTTCAGTGTGTCAGCTTTACCTCCAGGTCTTTGATCCATTTGGAGTTAATTCTAGTACAGGGTGACAAAGAAGGATCCAACTTTAGTTTTCTGCAGGTGCTTAACCAGTTCTGCCAGAACAACTTGTTGAAGAGGCTGTCTTTCTTCCACTCTATTTTTTTGGCTCCCTTGTCAAAGATTAGGTGGCCATAGGTCTGTGGTTTAATATCTGGGTCCTCAGTTCTATTCCATTGGTCTTCAGGCCTGTTCTTGTGCCAGTACCAAGCTGTTTTGAGATTATAGCCGTGTAATAGAGTCTAAAGGTTGGAATTGAAATTCTACCTGTGCTGTTCTTTCTGCTAAGAAGTGTTTTTGCTATATGGGGTCATTTATTATTCCATATGAAATTTTGAATTACCTCTTCTATTTCTTTAAAGAATGCCATTGGGATATTGATGGGTATTGCGTTGAATTTGTAGATAGCCCTTGGCAAGATTGTCATTTTCACAAGGTTGATTCTTCCAATCCAGGAGGATGGGAGGTTTTTCCATTTCCTTAGTTCTACTTTAATTTCCTTTTTTAGGGTTTTAAAGTTTTCATCAAAAAGGTCCTTTACATTCTTAGTTAAGTTAATTCCTTGGTACTTTATTTTCTTTGAGGCTATTGTGAAAGGAGTTGCTTTCCTGATTATTGCCACGTTCCTCTCACTGTTGGCGTAAAGGAAGCCAGTTGATTTTTGACGGTTAATTTTATAGCCTGCTACTCGTCCAAAGTTTTGAATCAGATCAGGGATCTTGGGAGTAGAGTCTATTGGATTCTTTAAATACAGAATCATGTCATTCATCAGCAAAGAGGGATAGTTTTATTTCCTCTTTTCCTAGTAGGATCCCCTTTATGGTTGCTTCTTGCCTTATTGCACTGGCTAGGAATTCTAGTACTATGTTAAAGAGTAGTGGAGACAGTGGGCATCCTTGTCTCGTTCCTGATTTTAGAGGGAATGGCTTTAGATTTTCTCCATTAAGTGTAGTACTACCAGTGGGTTTCTCATACACAGCCTTTATTACATTGAGGAATGTTCCATGGATTCCTAGTTTCTCCAGAGCTTTTAACATAAAGGGGTGTTGGATCTTGTCAAATGCCTTTTCTGCATCTATTGAGACAATCATGTGATTTTTGTCCTTGCTCCTGTTGATGTGTTGAATTATATTAATTGATTTGCGTATGTTGAGCCAGCTTTGCCTCCCTGTGATGAATCCTGTTTGATCATAGTGTATAATTTTTTTGATGAGTTGTTGTAGACGGTTGGCCAGTATTTTGTTGAGAAGTTTTGCATCGATGTTCATCAAAGAAATAGGTCTATAGTTCTCTTTCTTTGATGAATCTCTGTCTGGTTTGGGGATGAGGGTCATATTGGATTCATAGAATGAGTTTGGTAAAGAGCCTTCATTTTCAATTTCATTGAAGAGCTTGAGGAGTATTGGTGTGAGCTCTGCTTTGAAGACCTTATAGAATTCAGCTGTGAATCCATCTGGCCCTGGGCTTTTTTTAGGTGGAAGTTCTCTAATTGCCATTTCAGAGCTTGAAATAGGCCTGTTGAGTTGGCTTAGTTCTTCTTGGTTCAGTGTGGGTATGTTAATATTGGCTAGGAATTCATCCATTTCATCTAGGTTCTCAAATTTGTTGGCATAAAGGTTTGAGAAGTATTCCCTCATGATATTCTGGATCTTGGTAATTTCTGTCATGATGTTACCATTTCATCTGTTATTTTGTTTATTTCGGTATGCTCTCTTCTTTTTTTGGTAAGATTTGCTAAGGGTTTGTCAATTTTGTTAATTCTTTCAAAGAACCAACTCCTTGTTTTGTTGATTCTTTCTATAGTTTTTTTTGGATTCCAAACCATTTAATTCTGCTTTGATTTTAATTATTTGCTTTCTTCTAGTGGGATTAGGGTTGCTTTGTTGCTCTTTTTCCAGGAGCTTAAGTTGAGACATTAACTTATTGGTTGGCAATTTTTCCAACTTGTTGTTGTAGGCACTCAGCGCTATAAATTTTCCTCTGAGTACTGCCTTTGCTGGGTCCCAAAGGAGTTGGTATTTTGTGTGCTCTTTATTGTTAAACTTCATAAACTGTTGGATTTCTGTTCTGATTTCTTCGATGACCCATTGGTGATTCAACAATGTGTTGTTCACTCTCCATGAGTTACAGGGTTTTCACTGGTGGAGATATGTGTTCAGTTCCAATTTGATGCCTTTGTGGTCTGAGAGTGTGCATGGAATAAATTCAGTGTTTCTGAATCTGTCCAGGTTTGTTTTATGGGCTAAAATGTGATCTATTTTGGAAAATGTTCCATGTGCTGCTGAGAAAAATGTATATTGTGTTGTTGCTGGGTGGAATATTCTGCAGATGTCTGTTAGATCTAGTTGGTCTATATAGTTGTTCCGTTTTAAGGTTTCTCTGTTGAGTTTTTGCCTTGATCTGTCCATAGGTGAGAGTGGTGTGTTAAAGTCACCGACAGTCACTGTGTTTCGATCTATGTATGGTTTCAGTGTAAGTAAAGTTTGCTTGATGAAGTTCGGAGCTCTGGGATTGGGTGTGTAAATATTTAGGATCGTTATGTCTTCCTGGGGGAAAGATCCTTTTAGTAGTATGTAGTAACCTTCTTTGTCTTTTCTTACTAATTTTGGTTTGAAGTCTATTTTATCTGATATGAGGATGGCAACTCCAGCCTGTTTATGGGGGCCGTTAGCTTGATAGAGTTTATTCCATCCTTTCACTTTCAAAAGATGATTGTATTTTTTGGGTAAGATGTGTCTCTTGAAGACAGCAGAACGATGGGTCTTGCTTTTTGATCCAACTAGACAGCCTATGCCGTTTAATTGGAGAGTTAAATCCATTGATATTGAGAGTTAGGATTGAGAGATATTTATTAGTTCCTACCATTTTTAAAAGCTTTTATTAGGGCCTGTGTCTTGACAGTTCTTGTGGTACTTAGATGGTATGCTGTTTAGGTGCCATTTCTTTGCCTATATTGCATTTATTTTGGTTTTCTATGTATAGAACATCTTTGAGAATTCTGTAGTGTTCGTTTTGTTGCGACATATTGTTGCAGCTTTTCCCTGGAATGGAATGTTTTTATTGTTCCCTCAGTTATGAATGAGAGCTTAGCTGGGTACAGTATTCTTGGTTGGTAGTTATTTGACTTAAGGGCATGACATATATGCTTCCAGTCACTTCTTGCTTGCATGGTCTCTGCTGAGTAATCTGGGGTGATTCTGATTGGTTTTCCTTTATAGGTTACTGAACCCTTTTACCTGGCTGCCTTTAGGAAACTTTTTTTGGTTTCTACAGATCCAGTTCGGATTACGATGTGGTGGTGAGATGTTCTTTTCTGGTCATGTCTGTTTGGGGTTCTAAAAGCTTCTTGTATCTGGATGGGTGTGCCCTTCTGGATATTTGGGAAATTCTCTGAGATGATTGCCTGAAGTATATTTCCAATACCATTGACCTCTTTCTCCATGCCCTCCTCAATACCAATTAGCCTTAAATTAGGCTTCCTAATTATATCTTGGACCTCCTGAAATGTTCTCTCATATTTCCTAGATTTGGATTGACTCATTTTCTGTTCTTTCTCTATAATAACTAAATTATCTTCAGCCCCGGAAATTCTCTCCTCTGCATTGTCTAACCTGCTATCAAAGCTATCTACTTTATTTTTCATCTCACTTGCTACTAATTGCTCATTTTTGATGCCTTGCATCTCTTGTTTTAGATCATGTATGGATTTCTTTAGCTCCTTGATTTCCATTTGAGTGGTTAGCTCAGTAGCTTTATTTTCTTTGAACATTTGCTGGAGTTCGGTCACCTTTTTATTTGTGGATTCTATGAATTCATCCATCTTTCTTTGAACAGCCTTTATTATGGCTTCCTTTATGGCTCCTTCTTTTTCACTTATCACCTTGTTTATGGTTTCCTCTTGTTCAGCTATGGCTTCCTCCCTTATCTCTTTCTTTATATTTTCACATTTTTCATTCATGATGTTTATCAATTGCATTTGTATAGCACTTGGAAGACTCTCCTCTAGGTTTGCCAGTGACTGTTCCATTGGCTGTTTACATTGGGTGGGGGTGGTGGAAGATGTTGTTTCTTGATTTGACATTTTTCTTGAGTTTCTTGTTCTGCCCATTTGAAAATCGGAGCAAGATTAATACTAAACACGATTATACTAAACAGATATAACCAACCTAGACCTCTGTAGCTGGCAGACACTAGATGTTCACAAGTTTTGATTGGTGTTATCCCTCTTTCTTTTTGTGCACTTACAGACCAGTCTAATGCAACCACTGATAAGTGATTTATACCCAAAACAATAAGCCTCTCAATCCAATCTCTATTGTCTTTAAGTCCCTCTGAGACTAGAGAATAATTAAACACCTAGATATACAATATTGCTCAACAGCCATCAAGTGTAGATCCATGCAGTATAAGGGTTGCAAGACGAACAGAAGCCCAGAGGTACAAAAATAGAATGAGAGAGGTCAGGAGAGGTACAAGAGGATTAATGTAGGAGTGTAAGAATATTGTAGTATTGAAGAAAATGTATAGTGTAAGGATAACTGACCTAAGTTGGTAAGTAGGTAGTGTATTTGAGTGCAAAGTTTGGAAAGTGTTAGACTAAAACTTATGTGTTGCTGCATGACTAGCTCTTACCCCAACCAGTGGACTCACAGTGGACCATGGGATGGATCTGCGAGCTTCAGTCTGAGCGCACTGGGCAGATGTTTTCCTTTGCTGCTTCCAGGGGCAGTCCCCAGCCAAGCGTCTGAGTATTGAGGGTTTCCAGGGGCTCTCAATAGGATCAGCATGAGACCACTCTGTTCCCAGGGGCGAGGCCCAGCTGAGGACATGGGCTCCAAGGGTGAAGCCGTGCTTTTTTGATTCTCAGAAGGGGAGCTTGGCTGCTGGTCGGCCCTTCAGATCCCTGCTGTGTTTCCACTGCTTTGTCAGAGAGTCTGTTACTGTGGGGGGCCCCTGGGTGGTGTCTTGCTCTGGATTCCCAGCTGGAGGATGCCCCGCTCAATAATTGAGGGGGGGGGCAGATGCTGGCTCCTATTTTCCCGCACACCCTACCCGCTGTTGTAAGGCAGGGTCCCAGCGCCCTCCACTCTCCAGATCCAGTGGCCTGGAAGAGGAGCCTGGTGAGCAGGTGGGAGCTGTGACAGCTCCGCCTCCCCTGGTGGCGTGCCAAATCTTAGGGTCCGCCCACTTGTCAATCTCCAGTGAAGAGGGCTGGGGGTTGAGCCCGTTAGGCGTGTGGGAGTTGAGACAGCTCCGCCTCCCTTGGTGGGATGCTGGGTCTTGGGTAGCCCACCTGTCAATCTCCAGTCAATGGCCTGAGGGAGGGGGCTGTTGAGGGAAGGGACAGGATTCTAAATTCCTTGCCCCCTGCTCCCGCCAGTCTTTCTCAGGCGGGATGTTGGGGTCTGAGTTAAGTTCTATGGCTTGGCACCCGCTCTGCTTTCCCTATGTGTTTGGGGACGCGCTGTATTACTCACGCCTCTGTGTTCCATCTGCGGGTGGTTTACGGTGGTGGGGAGTCTTTCACTCCCCTCAGGTCTCCGCGGGCCACCTGTGTTCCGTGTCTGGGTTCCGCTGCTTGCTGTTCTGGTTCTGTGTCTGGGTTCCGCTGCTTCCGCTGCTGGCTTCTGCTGGTTTCTGCAGCAGCCGGGCTGCCCGGCCGGGTGCCCTCCGCCCGCTGCAGCTTTTTGGGGTTTTCCAAGGCTTTCCTGGCTTGGATCCGGTGGAGAAAGGTGGGGGAGGGGTCTTCGTGTTCAGAATTCTTTGAGAAAGTTGGATGTGAGATTTATCTGGATTTCTTTTCCGGTTCGAGTCCTTCTCCGTTGCTTCTTGAGTTTGTTGTTGTGGATTTCTTAAGATAATTGGCTCGTGGGACTCCCTGGTTCTCTCTTTTTGTGAGAGAGAACTAGGCAGCATCCCTATTGTCTCGGTGCCATCTTCAGATCTCCCTGTTTTAGCATTTCTGTAAGAACATTTTTGATATTTTTTGATAAGTAATGTACTAGAATAGTATTTCTCCCAATTTTTGATATCTACACAAAATTTATACCATGACACACATATATGTTTGTAGTTCTCATTGTTAATGTGTACAGAAAACACTCCAACAAAAGTAAACCTTTTTTCAGATTGATTGAAAACCAAGACTACATATATGCTGAGAACAAGAAATCCAACTTAAGTGTAAATCATTATATGAGAAATTAAAACATGGAAAAATTATTCCATGAAAACACCACTCAAAAGAAAGTCATAGAAAACTTAAGGAGTAATTCTAGGGATACAGAGAAACATTTTATCATAATAAAGAGGTCAGTTCCACAAGAAACTATAGTGATGGTACACATAAGCAATAAGAGGAATTTTAAAATCCATGAATAAAAAACTGACCACCAGACTGGCCTTTTAAGTAAAAATGAACAACAGACTATCTTCTTAAGAGATATAAATCAAACCAAATCAGTTTATTCAGAAGGAAGAGAAATGATACCAGCTACAAATTGCATTATCAGAAAGAGATGACAAACTTTGAAAATGGTAATTATCTGAATAAACATAAACAGTACTTTTCCATATGTTTAAAACTTATAGTTTTTGAAATTATAACCCATATTGATGTAATGCATACAAAAACTATAATGTAAATGTCATGGACTTTAGTATGTGGTCCTCTAGGGTTTTATGTAAATTGATACAGTATTAATTTTGTGTCAGTTATTAAAGCTAAGCATTTGAACTGTGATTCTTAGTATTTTTTTAAAAAGCTAAAGGTAATGATCTAGTGGAAAAAATAAAGCAATAAAACTTCAAATATTCAGAACTAGCACAATGGGACACATCTGTAGTTCCTGCAAGGCCAAGGCACAAGCCCAGAAAACTAGGCAAGATAGCAAGATCATGTCAATCATAAAAAGAAAAAGAGGTAGATAAATATATTAAGTAAACAAAAATATTCAAATAATGCCCAAATACAAGGAAATATGAAGCAAAAATCTGTAAATAAGATAATGCAAGGCATGTGAAGAAATAACAGCCCAAAGCCAACTTTATCAATAAAGGCATTAAATACTAAGAAAATAAATCCCAACTTAAAAATTAATTTAAAGGGCAAGAGGGGAGATTCAAATGATAAAACTTCTGCAAAGCAAGCATTAAACTTCAAGTTCATAACCCACGTGTCCTAAAAAATAATCAGTTAAATAGAATGTACCTAACCACATGCTGTTGGATATTTTTTTTATTAAAAATACATAGAATAAACCACATATTCTAAGAGTAAGAAGTATAGTACAACTCTTCACTGTTAATAAAACTTTAAACATAAAGATATAAATACATTCAAAATAAATAAAGTAAAATCAATGTTAAGATATTTTCTTCTCTCTTGGGCTGGGAGTTTGGCCTAGTGGTAGAGTGCATGCCTAGCATGCACGAAGACATGGATTTGATTCCTTAGTACCACATACATAGAAAAAGCAGACATTGTGCTGTAGTTCAACTGGCAGACCATTAGCCTTGAGAAAGCCCCAAAACAGTTTTAGGCCCCGAGTTCAAGTCCCAGGACTAGCAAAAAATAAAGAAAAGATTTTTCCTTCTCTCATATTATAGAGAAATGATAGAGACACTAACAATTTAAATGTCAATAAAGATTGTAATCATCTGACACTATCTTCTACCTTATCCTAACTGGTAGAATGTTGTATCTTACAGCAAAATGCCTGTCTTCCATGTATGAATTACATGTAAAACAAGCACTGATAAATTTGAGAGTCATGCCAATTATGACACATATTAAACTTGTTTTAAATAAAGGTATCTTTTTATGTTATTATAGAGATTATGCACAGAGAGGTTACAGTTACACAACTCCAGTAATGAGTACATATCTAGCTGCACACCAGTGATTCATGCCTGTAATTCTAGATCCTCAGGAGGCTGAGATCTGATGATCACACTTTAAGAAGGCAGAAAAAGCCATAAGACTCTTATCTCCAATAAACTACTCAGGTAAATCTGCAAGTGGTGTTGTGGTTCCAGTGGTAGAATGCTAGCCTTGAGCACAGGAGATTCAAGCTCCAGAACACCTTCCCTCACTCTGAAGCTATCTTTTGCTAGCTATTTCTAGAGCTACAAATTCAAAAAGTCATGATTAAAACCAGTAACCATAAGTTGTCTAAGAAATTTTAAAGCATATGGAACCAACATAATCTTCCCCAATTTTCTATGGGTCAGAGAAGAAATTACAGAATAAGTCAGATATACTTTGATTTCTGGTCCTCTGTCCAACTCTCATGATATTGTCTCAGCTAGTTAGAATGGTCATTGTCCTAACCCTTCCACAGGGAGAATTATTGTATTATTTTAGCAGATGTTAAGGATAAGCAGAGCACTACTTACTTAGGAGTCTGATTAACATTCATACTAGTAAAATTTTCTTTAGAAACTCTATTTAAAACTGAGTTTCCAGTATTTTCTATATCCCTTATCAATAGTCTTTAAATGTATAAATCATTATTAAACACAATATATTTTTAACTTTCAGTAGTTGTACAGAGAAGTTATAATTCAATGTATCAGTTTATGAGCACACTGCATCTTTCTCATTATCACCAGTTCCAGTTCCTCTCCCCATCTCTCTGAACTCCACCCATCCCCTGAAGGTACTAGTCTCCATTTTCATATCTATAGATTGAATGTTTTGACTGCGTGCACTCTGTGTTGTCTTAGTTTATTCTTGTTTGGTTTGTCTGACTAAGCTGTATAGGACCAGATAATTTTATTTGTCTTTTTCTCCAATACATTCTTTGATTCCAAAGAAGAAATTTAGTAAATTGGTAAAGACATATACCTAAATATATTGAGAATATTTAGAGGTGCTTAGAGTACATGCCTTTGGAAGTTATTTTTTATATGTTTTAATTCTTCTGTAATGGACATGAAACTTGTGCAATATAGTTATATATGTGTATATAAATATGAATAGCTAAATTCTGGAATATTGTAGATTTCCGATCACTGTTTTATATGTAAGTTCATCTGATTTGGGTAGGGAAATAGGAAGTCATGGAAATGATGGACAAAGGGTGAACTAATTCATCAGTGCTATTCAACACTGTGTTGAAAAATAACTATATAATTTATAGGGGAGGGAAGTTGGGAGGGAAAAATAACTGAGAGAAAATGAGGGATGAAGGGATGCTATTCAAAAAGAAATGTGCACATTGCCTTTCTTATGAACCATAAGCCCTCTGTATATCACCTTTACAATAAAAATTCAATAAAATAAATACATTTACAAAGAATACATGCAGGAAGAAGAGTAACTGGAAATATACATTTCCATCTTCAGAATATCTTTTTTTTCTTTTTTATTGTAGTTAGTAAAAGGGTTACATGATATTTGCCAGATAGAAGGTGCATTAATTCACATACATTGATACCCTTTCACATGTCTTGGTACCCGTTTCCCTCCCCCCTCACACCCCCACCCGTCTTGGTTTTCCCCCCTTCCCTATCAAATTTCAAATATACAAATACAAATAAATTCAATATATCAGATAACAAAGTGAGATATTATACCAGTATGAGATAACCAAGGGACAGCAAAGGAGATGAGAGACAACATAGTACATTAAGGAAAACAATCATTCATTATATGGCTTTTGTTTCACTATCCTGGAGGTCCTTTTAATTAGCTTCACATTATATGTCCTTATGTATCAAGATTTTGCTCTATTGCAAATCTCTGCTAGTAGAGCCCAAGGTTTCTACTGATTATGACGAATGAGGGAAACCATTGAGCCTAAGTTCCTTTGACTCTGGCTTACTTCACTTAATATGATTTTTTCTAAGTCTTTGCATTTCCTAACAAATGGGGCGATGTCATTCTTTCTGACAGCAGCATAGAATTCCATTGTGTACAAATACCACAACTTGTTGATCCACTCATCAACAGAGGGACATCTAGGTTGGTTCCATATCTTTGCTATGGTGAATAGTGCTGCAATGAACATTGTTGTGCTAGTGGGTTTAGTATGTCCTTGTTTCTGGATGGTTGGGTAAATGCCAAGTAGTGGAATTGCTGGGTCATAGGGGAGTTCTATGTTTACCCTTTTGAGGCACTGCCATACTGCTTTCCATAGTGGTTGAACGAGTTTGCACTCCCACCAACAGTGTAGTAGTGATCCCTCCTGGCCACATCCCCTCCAGCATCTGTTGTCATTCGTTTTCCTGATCCTGGCCATTCTAGCTGGAGTGAGGTGGAATCTTAGAGTTGTTTTGATTTGCATTTCTTTTATGACCAGAGATGTTGAGCATTTCTTCATGTGTCTATAGGCCATTTTTGTTTCTTCTTCAGAGAAGACTCTCTTTAAGACTTTGGCCCATTTTTTAATGGGATGGTTGTTACTTTGGAGGTTAGTTTTGGAGTGATTCAATTTTTTGAGTTGTTGATATATTTTAGATATGAGGCCTTTGTCCGTTGTTTGGTTGGTGAAGATCTTCTCCCACTCTGTAGGCTTCCTGATTAGTTTAGTTGCTATGTCCTTTGCCAGGCAAAAGCTCTGCAGTTTAATGCAGTCCCACTTATCCAGCCTTTCTCTGATTTGTTGTGATTCTTGGTCCTTATTAAGAAAGTTTCGACCTGTGCCAAGGAGGCCTAGTGTATCTCCTATTCCTTCCTGTAGAGTTTTCAGTGTGTCAGCTTTTACCTCCAGGTCTTTGATCCATTTGGAGTTAATTCTAGTGAAAGGTGACAAAGAAGGATCCAGCTTTAGTTTTCTGCAGGTGCTTAACCAGTTCTGCCAGCACAACTTGTTGAAGAGGCTGTCTTTCTTCCACTCTATTTTTTTTTTGGCTCCCTTGTCAAAGATTAGGTGGCTATAGGTCTGTGGTTTAATATCTGGGTCCTCAGTTCTATTCCATTGGTCTTCAGGCCTGTTCCTGTGCCAGTACCAAGCTGTTTTGAGAATTATAGCTCTGTAATAGAGTCTAAAGGTTGGAATTGAAATTCCTCCAGCGCTGTTCTTTCTGCTAAGAAGTGTTTTTGCTATACGGGGTCTTTTATTATTCCATATGAAATTTTGAATTTCCTCTTCTATTTCTTTAAAGAATGACATTTGTATGTTGATGGGTATTGCATTGAATTTGTAGATAGCTCTTGGCAAGATTGTCATTTTCACAATGTTGATTCTTCCAATCCAGGAGCATGGGAGGTTTTTCCATTTCCTTAGTTCTGCTTTAATTTCCTTTTTTAGGGTTTTAAAGTTTTCGTCAAAAAGGTCCTTTACATTCTTAGTTAAGCTAATTCCTAGGTACTTTATTTTCTTTGAGGCTATTGTGAAAGGAGTTTCTTTCCTGATTATTGCCTCGTTCCTCTCACTGTTGGCATAAAGGAAGGCAGTTGATTTTTGAGGGTTGATTTTATAGCCTGCTACTCTTCCAAAGGTTTGGATGAGCTCAAGGAGCTTGGGAGTAGAGTCTATAGGATTCTTTAAATACAGAATCATGTCATCTGCAAAGAGGGATAGTTTTATTTCCTCTTTCCCTACTTGGATCCCCTTTATGCTTGCTTCTTGCCTTATTGCACTGGTTAGGAATTCTAGTACTATGTTAAAGAGTAGTGGAGACAGTGGGCATCCTTGTCTCGTTCCTGATTTTAGAGGGAATGGCTTTAGATTTTTACCATTAAGTGTAATACTAACAGTAGGTTTCTCATACACAGCCTTTATTACATTGAGGAATGTTCCATGGATTCCTAGTTTCTCCAGAGCTTTTAACATGAAGGGGTGTTGGATCTTGTCAAATGCCTTTTCCACGTCTATTGAGACAATCATGTGATTTTTGTCTTTGCTCCTGTTGATGTGTTGAATTATATTAATTGATTTGCGTATGTTGAACCAGCTTTGCCTCCCTGTGATGAATCCAGTTTGATCATAGTGTATAATTTTTTTGATGAGTTGTTGTAGACGGTTGGCCAGTATTTTGTTGAGAAGTTTTGCATCGATGTTCATCAAAGATATAGGTCTATGGTTCTCTTTCTTTGATGAATCTCTGTCTGGTTTGGGGATGAGGGTTATACTGGCTTCATAGAATGAGTTTGGTAAGGAACCTTCATTTTCAATTTCGTTGAAGAGCTTGAGGGGTATTGGTGTGAGCTCTGCTTTGAAGACCTTGTAGAATTCAGCTGTGAATCCATCTGGCCCTGGGCTTTTTTTAGGTGGAAGTTCTCTAATTGCCATTTCTATTTCAGAGCTTGAAATAGGCCTGTTGAGTTGGCTTACTTCTTCTTGGTTCAGTGTGGGTATGTTAATATTGGCTAGGAATTCATCCATTTCATCTAGGTTCTCAAATTTGTTGGCATAAAGGTTTGAGAAGTATTCCCTCATGATATTGTGGATCTTGGTAATTTCTGTGGTGATATTACCATTTTCATCTGCGATTTTGTTTATTTCGGTATGCTCTCTTCTTTTTTTGGTAAGATTAGCTAAGGGCTTGTCAATTTTGTTAATGCTTTCAAAGAACCAACTCCTTGTTTTGTGGATTCTTTCGATAGTTTTTTTGGATTCCAAATCATTTAATTCTGCTTTGATTTTAATTATTTGCTTTCTTCTACTGGGATTAGGGTTGGTTTGTTGCTCTTTTTCCAGGAGCTTAACGTGGTATATTAGCTTGTTGGTTTGCAATTTTTCCAACTTGTTGTTGTAGGCACTCAGCGCTATAAATTTTCCTCTGAGTACTGCCTTTGCTGTGTCCCAAAGGAGTTGGTATTTTGTGTGCTCCTTACAGTTAAATTTCATAAACTGTTGGATTTCTGTTCTGATCTCTTCAATGACCCATTGGTGATTCAACAATGTGTTGTTCAGTCTCCATAAGTTACAGGGTTTTCGTTGGTGGAGGTGTGTATTCAGTTCCAGTTTGATGACTTTGTGGTCTGACAGTGTGCATGGAATAATTTCTGTGTTTCTGAATCTGTCCAGGTTTGTTTTATGGCCTAAGATGTGATCTATTTTGGAAAATGTTCCATGTGCTGCTGAGAAAAACGTATATTGTGTTGTTGCTGGGTGGAATATTCTGCAGATGTCTGTTAGATCTAGTTGGTCTATATAGTTGTTCAGTTCTAAGGTTTCTCTGTTGAGTTTTTGCCTTGTTGATCTGTCCATAGGTGAAAGTGGTGTGTTAAAGTCACCGACAATCACTGTATTTCGAACTATGTATGGTATCAGTGTAAGTAAAGTTTGCTTGATAAAGTTTGGAGGTCCGGGATTGGGTGTGTAAATATTTAGGATCGTTATGTCTTCCTGGAGGAAAGATCCCTTTAGTAGTATGTAGTAACCTTCTTTGTCTTTTCTTACTAATTTTGGTTTGAAGTCTGTTTTATCTGATATGAGGATGGCAACTCCAGCCTGTTTATGGGGGCAGTTAGCTTGATAGAGTTTATTCCAACCTCTCACTTTCAAAAGATGCTTGTTTTTTGGGGTAAGATGTGTCTCTTGAAGACAGCAGAACGATGGCTCCTGCTTTTTGATCCAACTAGACAGCCTATGCCGTTTAATTGGAGAGTTGAGTCCATTGATATTGAGAGTTAGGATTGAGAGATATTTATTAGGTCCTACCATTTTTAAAAGGTTTTATTTGGGCCTGTGTCTTGACAGTTCTTGTGGTCCTTAGGTGGTATGCTGTTTAGGTTCCATTTCTTTCCCTATATTGCCTTTATTTTGGTTTTCTATGTATAGAACATCTTTCAGAATTCTCTGTAGTGTTGGTTTTGTTGCGACATATTGTTGCAGCTTTTCCCTGGAATGGAATGTTTTTATTGTTCCCTCAGTTATGAATGAGAGCATAGCTGGGTACAGTATTCTTGGTTGGTAGTTATTTGACTTAAGGGCATGACATATATGCTTCCAGTCACTTCTGGCTTGCATGGTCTCTGCTGAGTAATCTGGGGTGATTCTGATTGGTTTTCCTTTATAGGTTACTGAACCCTTTTACCTGGCTGCCTTTAGGAAACGTTTTTTGGTTTCTACAGATCCAGTTCGGATTACGATGTGGTGGTGAGATGTTCTTTTCTGGTCATGTCTGTTTGGGGTTCTAAAAGCTTCTTGTATCTGGATGGGTGTGCCCTTCTGGATATTTGGGAAATTCTCTGAGATGATTGCCTGAAGTATATTTCCAATACCATTGACCTCTTTCTCCATGCCCTCCTCAATACCAATTAGCCTTAAATTAGGCTTCCTAATTATATCTTGGACCTCCTGAAATGTTCTCTCATATTTCCTAGATTTGGATTGACTCATTTTCTGTTCTTTCTCTATAATAACTAAATTATCTTCAGCCCCGGAAATTCTCTCCTCTGCATTGTCTAACCTGCTATCAAAGCTATCTACTTTATTTTTCATCTCACTTGCTACTAATTGCTCATTTTTGATGCCTTGCATCTCTTGTTTTAGATCATGTATGGATTTCTTTAGCTCCTTGATTTCCATTTGAGTGGTTAGCTCAGTAGCTTTATTTTCTTTGAACATTTGCTGGAGTTCGGTCACCTTTTTATTTGTGGATTCTATGAATTCATCCATCTTTCTTTGAACAGCCTTTATTATGGCTTCCTTTATGGCTCCTTCTTTTTCACTTATCACCTTGTTTATGGTTTCCTCTTGTTCAGCTATGGCTTCCTCCCTTATCTCTTTCTTTATATTTTCACATTTTTCATTCATGATGTTTATCAATTGCATTTGTATAGCACTTGGAAGACTCTCCTCTAGGTTTGCCAGTGACTGTTCCATTGGCTGTTTACATTGGGTGGGGGAGGTGGGAGGTGTTGTTTCTTGATTTAACATTTTTCTTGAGTTTCTTGTTCTGCCCATTTGAAAATCGGAGCAAGATTAATACTAAACACAATTATAGTTTTTCAGATATAACCAACCTAGACCTCTGTAGCTGGCAGACTCTAGATGTTCACGAGTTTTGATTGGTGTTATCACTCTTTCTTTTCGTGCAGTTACCGACTAGTCTAATTTTTCACTGATAAGCAATTTATATTCAAAACAATAAGCCTCTCAATCCAATCTCTATTGTCCCTCTGAGGCTAGAGGATAATTAAACACCTAGATATACAATGTTGCTCAACAGCCATCAAGTGTAGATCCATGCAGTATAAGGGTTGAAAGAGGAGCAGAGGTCCAGAGATAGAAAAATAGAATGAGAGAGGTCAGGGGGTAAGTAGGTAGAGTATTTGGAAAGTATTAGAATAAAACTTATGTGTTGCTGCGCAACTAGCTCTTAGCCCAACCAGTGGCCTCACTATGGACCATGGGATGGATCTGCGAGCTTCCGTCTGAGCGCGGTTGGTGGACGTTTTCCTGTGCTGCTTCCAGGGGCGGCCCCAAGCCAAGGGTCTGGGGATTGAGGTTCAGGAGCTCTCAGCGGGACCAACAGGAGGCCCCTCTGTTCCCAGGGGCGGGGCCCAGCTGGGGACGTGGGCTCCAAGGGTGGAGCTGTGCCTTTTTGGTTCTCAGAAGGGGAGCTTGGCTGCTGGTTGGCCCTTCAGATCCCTGCTGTGTTTCCACTGCTTTATCAGAGTCTGTGACTGTGGGGGGGGGGGCCCTCGTTGGTGTCTTGCTCAGGATTCCCAGCTGGAGGATGCCCCGCTTGAGAATTGAGGGGGGGCAGATGCTGGCTCCTATTTACCCGCACCCCCTACCCACTTTTGTAAGGCAAGGTCCCAAAGTCCTCCACTCTCCAGATCCAGTGGCCTGGGTGAGGATCCTGGTGGGTGGGTGGGAGCTGGGACAGCTCCGCCTCCCCTGGTGGGGTGCTGAGTCTTAGGGTCCGCCCGCTTGTTAGTCTCCAGTCAGAGGGCTGGGGGTTGAGCCCGTTGGGTGTGTGGGAGTTGGGGCAGCCCCGCCTCCCTTGATGGGGTGCTGGGTCTTATGGGTAGCCCGCCTGTCAATCTCCAGTCCATGGCCTGAGGGAGGGGGCTGTTGAGGGGAGGGACAGGATTCTAAATTCCTTGCCCCCCTGCTCCCGCCAGTCTTTCTCGGGCGGGGTATTGGGGTCTGAGTTAAGTTCTATTGCTTGGCACCCGCTCCGCTTTCCCGATGTGTTTGGGGATGCGCTGTATTACTCACGCCTCTGCGTCCGTCTGAGGATGCTCCAAGGTGGTGGGGAGTCTTTCACTCCCCTCGGGTCTCCGCCGCCGCCTGTGTTCTGGGTCTGGGTTCCGCTGTTTGCTGTCTGGTTCCGCGTCTGGGTTCCGCTCCTTCTGCCGTTCGCTGGCCTGGTTCTGTGCTGGTTTCTGCAGCCGTTGGGTTCCCAGCCTGGTGCCCTCCACTGCCGTCGCTTTTCGTGGATTAGAGCCGGTGCCCGCCCCCGCTTTCCCCGCGTGGAGCCGGTGCCGGCTCAAGCCGCTTTTCGCGGCTTGGTCCAGCTAGGCTTTCCGCGGCTTTGGGAGAGAGGTGGGGGAGGGGTCCTCGCGTTCCGAATTCTTTGAGAAAGTTGGATGTGAGCTTTATCTGGATTTCTTTTCTGGTTTGAGTCCTTCTCCGTTGCTTTTTGAGTTTGTTGTTGTGGATTTCTTTAGAAAGTTGGCTCGTGGGACTCCCTGGTTCTCTCTTTTTATCAGAGAAAGCTAAGCAGCGTCCCTATTGTCTCGGCGCCATCTTCCTCCTCTCCAGAATATATTTTATTCCATGATCATCACCATCATTTTGTGTCATCAATCCAATAGTATGATATATATATATATACACACTATATGCATACACATTTGTATGTGTGATACATATATATGTCTCTATGCAATATTCATATATTGTATGTGCAATATATGCAAATATAAAATCTATAATTTTAGTAGCCAACACATAGATATTTTATTTCAAAATTTCAATTGGACTGTCATTGTCTTTGCCTTATGAATAAATTTATCTTACAATGTCCTAGTAGGTAACATCACTAAGTTGTCTCCATCTCCCTTTAAGTCAGTTTATTTTATCACTGAACAATTGAAGTCATTAGACAGTTGGATGCTGTGGTACTCATAATTCGAGCTACTCAACAGGCTGTTAACTGAGAATTGTTGTTCTAAGCCAGCCTTGGTAGGAAAATCGGTGAGATTCTTATTTCCAGTTTATCAACACAAAAACCATAAGTGGAGCCACGTCTTAAATGTCTCAAGTAGTAGAACACAAACTTTGATAGAAAAATAAAAACCATCACCACCACCATCAACAACAAAAAACAGAACTCAGGGGTAGTAACCAGCCCCAGTACCAGCACAGATACACAAAAAGTGATTGAACAGTATCCATGCTATTAACGATTTCTTGCCATGATATTACTTTGATACATTTTCAGCTTATGTCCTATTATGTAGACTCATGATTTCACATATTATCTACTCTGAGCTTTTAAATTTAATCCCTAAGCAAATTTAGCTCCAAAAAGGATGAAATAGAAAAATAATTCCATATAGACACATAGAAAACTACAAATAAAAATGAAAATAAAGTTAACCCTTGAAAATTTTTTCTTCATTCTGTCTCTGTTTCCAGGGGTGGGGCCCAGCAGAGGACATGGGCTCCAAGGGTGGAGCCACGCCTTTCTGATTCTCAGAAGGTGAGCTTGGCTACTGGTCTGCCCTTCAGATCCCTGCTGTGTTTCAGCGCCTTTGTCAGAGAGTCTGTGACTGTCGGGGGGGCCCCTTGGTGCTGTCTTGCTGGGGATTCCCAGCTGGAGGATGCCCAGCTCAAGATTTGAGGGGGACAGATGCTGGCTCTTAGACTCCCACACACCCCACCCGCTGTTGGAAGGTAGGGTCTCAGCACCCCCCACTCTCCAGATCCAGTGGCCTGGGAGAGGAACCTGTTGGGCGGGTGAGCTGGGACACCTCTGCCCCCTTTCGTGGGGTGCTGGGTTTTAGCTCCGCCCGCCAGTTAGATTCCAGTCAGAGGCCTGGGGGAGAAGGCTGTTGGAGAGTGGGGGCAGGGACACCTCCCCCTCCCTTGGTGGGGTGCTGGGTCTTAGCGCTCGCCCGCCTGTCAGTCTCCAGGCAATGGCCTGGGGGAGGGGGCTGTTGAGGGCAGGGACAGGATTCTAAATTCCTTGCCCCCCTGCCCTTGCCAGGCTTTCTTGGGTGGGGTGTAGGGGTCTGATTTAAGTTCTATTGCTTGACACCAGCTCTGCTTTCCGGATGGGTTTGGGGACCCACTGGGCTACTCACTCCTCTGCCTTTGGCTATGGGCTGCTTTACGGTGTTGGAGAATCATTCACTCCCCTCGGATCTCAGCTGCCGCCTGTGTTCTGCGTCTGGGTTCCGCTGCTTGATGGTCTGATCTGCGCTGATTCCTGAGTCTGGCTTCTACTGCTTGCTGGCCTGGTCCTATGCTGGTTTCTGCTGCAGCTTTTCCCGGTTTGGAGCTGGCGGCAAGGAGTGGGGGAGGGGTCCTCGCATTTGGAATTCTTTGAGAGAGTTGGATGTAAGCTTTATCTGGATTTCTTTTCTGGTTTGAGTCCTTCTCCGTCGCTTTTTGAGTTTGTTGTTGTGAATTTCTTAAGGTAGTTGGCTCCTGGGATGCCCTGGTTCTCTCTTTTTGTGGGAGAGAGCTAGGCAGCGTCCCTATTGTCTTGGCGCCATCTTCCACTCCTTGTTTAAACTTTTTTTTTTAAAGAAAATCTATGCTTTATTTCATTTTTGAAAGCAAATATTCAGAATCTTGGCAATATGAGTAGCAAAATGTGACATATTATTAATTCCTTTGTGAACTAAGTCAATACCATCTTTGCTTCAACATTTTGTTTAAAAGTCACTGGTAAAAGAGACTTAAAGCAAAACAAACAAAAGCTCTCTTAACGGCAACACAGTATTTTTTTAACAATAAGAATTATCAAAGCAGCTCAAATTAAAAGTAGAACTCCACATTTCTAATGTCTCCTTGTCTACCTGTTAGAATTTCCTTCCTGTGGTTTCCATAACTGCTGAAGACTTGGTGCAATATATCAGAACTTTGAATATGGGAAATAAGAAAAATTATTCTTATATATTTGTCATTATTTCATAGTATTTTACTAGATTAAAATGAGAAAAAAATCTATGTCATGGGCCTATCTTCAATTGCTAGCAAAAATTGATCTAATTGGGTTTGGAAGTTTGTGTTGATCTAACATTTGCAGGTTTTGTTTCCTTTTCAGTCTGAATCAGTACTCCCTTAGGTTGTGATTGACAGGAAGGGATCCCTCACTTTTCTCCCTCCAACAATTTCTCCCTGCTTTACCTTTCAAGCTTGGAAAATTTGGATAACTTTATTTTCTTAGCAGTTCAGACTCTGGTATTAGTTTTGACAGGCATTGTAACAAGATTCAACCCAAATATATTAGAAGGCTGAAATAAATTAATTGTATTGTCTATTTCAATGAAAGAACTACCATAGCCAAGGCAACATAGCAGTAATGGCCTATTTAAAGGTTCATTAACAAATACCAGTGGTAACAGTATAATTCACAATCTTTCAACAGTCAGATTTAAACAATCGGCATTGGAGACACTAGAAAATAAACTACATAATACTAAATGGACCACACAGACTCAGCTGGATGAGATTATTTGCTAATCATTATTAACATCCATATGCAAATCAAGTTCTAGCTTCCTTACATATTTTCAGACTTAATTGTTCCCTTCAAATGCTGGCAATATTAAAACAATACTTTCTTTTCTTTAAAAAATAAACCTCTATTGTCTTTTCTAATATTCTCTTTTCTGATGAATTCCCCATTCTTCTTTCTTTCACTGAAGTGTTTAAACTATTGGGCATTGGAGGTGGTGCTGTGTTTCAAGGGATAGATCAGTAGCCTTGAGCAGAAGAGCTCAGGGACAATACATAGGCCCAGTGTTCAAGCCCCACGACCAACAAAATGTTAGACGTAATTTGAGATGGATTTAAGGCTTCAACATTTACTTGTATATTGGGGTTAAAAAAATGAAAAGGTAAAATACAATTTTTTTTCTCTTCTTGCTGCACAGCAAACAGGGAATAGCTACTTTGATTGACTCCTTATACATCTCTTACGTATAAAAAAACCAGAATGTAAAACTTAAAGACAAATTGGGAAGTTATTCACAAAATGCTAATAGATGAATGACTGATATTATCAATCTATAAAAAATATCCATTTGATTGGTGAAAGTAATAACATAAACAGTGGACATTGCTTATATATTTAATATATGAAGAAATATAAATAGCTTATGAATAAAGAATCAAAATATTCTCTTTCATCTATGCTTTATTTCGCCAGTGGCTGGTAAGGTAGATATGGATTGGAGACAGAATAGGTTAATGGGAAGAGGGGGAATAGAATGAATTACTTCAAATGTTCTATTCCACAGAGGCTAACTAGCTTTAACATCATTTAAGTGCGTATTTCAAAATACCTAGAAGAGAGTAATTTGAATTCCTAATACCAATAAAGAAATGTATGTAGAGATGGATAACCCGAATATGCTGGCCTGATCATGTGTACCTAGAAATATCACACTGTGCCTCAGTCTATTTACAATTCCATTCTATCCATTAAAGAATTATAAATCGTTACAATAGAAAGGGAAGTTTTTATTCATTGTGTTGGTCATTAATTTTGAGTCACAGCATATGGTTCCACTAAGGTTGGGAGGAAGCCAGAAGACTCAGGGTGAAGGGACAGAGTGTCCGGGATGAATGGAAGGTTTATGCATTCTTTACTTCAAATCCTGTTCACAGAATGCTCAGCTTTTCAAATACTGCTCTCTCAATGAAATGATCTGGTTTATAAACAATTGTACAAAGTATAAATAAATACAGCATTTTGGAAATTAGTTGACAATGTGAAGAAAAGGATATAGTGTGGGGACATGAGCATAACTACCAGTAGATTCAATAACACGATAGGCCATGCAAAGAGGTTGATACAACTGATACACCCACAGGCATGACTTATAAAAGTATGATGGCATATTATGTGGCCACTAAAAGTAATGTGTATTAACATGGAAATGGTATGTAAAATATTAGGTGACAAATAGGCAAAATGATATATATGCCTGACTTCATAGACAGTTTATAACATTATCTGCAAATAAATATGTAGCCATAAATTTTCTGTTGCGTGTTTTTAAAATTTTTAAATTTTAAGATAAAAAGGAGATAGGGGGCCGGGAGTTTGGCCTAGTGGTTAAAGTGCTTGCCTAGCATGCATGAAGACCGGGTTCAATTCCTCGGTACTACATACATAGAAAAAAGCCAGAAGTGGTGCTGAGGCTCAAGTGGTAGAGCTCTACCCTTGAGAAAGTCCAAGGACAGTGCTCAGACCCTGACCTCAAAGCCAAGACTGGCAAAAAAATAAAAATAAAAATAAAGGAGATAGCAAGCTCTATGTCTCGGTTACCATTTCAAGGTAAAATATTCTGTAAAATTTTAGAGCAAAGGATTGACTTGTTACACGAAGCACATGTTCTACCATCGATCTATATCCCTGGCTCTATTTTTCCCTATAAAAATAATTAGTCCTATGAATTTTCAGTAATTCGAAATAGAACTATACGGTAACCAAGTTATAATAATACCAATTTCAAGAAATTAAAATTATAAATTAGATAATGTTACATCTGATTTAATCATATTTTAAATATTTTATGAAGCTCTTCTTTATTATCTTATATTCAAGAAAAGTAATACAACTTGAATCATTCTTACAGGTATACATTGATAATGTCAAATAAATTTAATTATATTCAGGGTACACTGCTACTCTGGGGGTAGAACTGAGAAATGGATATATATCCAAATTCCTAATATTTGTATAAACTCCAGCAATCACATTAACACTATCTAGTTTTATTTCCTGCAAAATATCTTGATGCAAATCTTCAGTAAAGAAAGGCCAGACTTTGGTATAAAGACATATAATGAGTGATTGTTCTCCTTAATGTATTGTTATCTCTCATCCGTTTTGCTGTCCCTTGGTTATCTCATATTTTTACGATATTTCATCTGGTTATCTGATGTATTGCATATATGCATATTTGGTTATTTGAAGTAGGATAGGGAAGGGAGGTAAACAAGACGAGGGGCTGGGGTGGGGGATTGAAATGGGGACCAAGATATGAGAAAGAGTATTAATGTATGTGAAGTAATGCACCTTATATCTGGCAAATATAATGTAACCCTTCTATTAACTACAATAAAAATATATAAAAAAAGAAAGGCCAGACTTTTTCTTCATATATTAATGCATGAATCTAATAAGAAATTACTAATGAGAAAAGAGCACCAACTCTTGTTGCAAGAAAGAGACGTGAATGAAGATGCTGGTGATTTCTTTTGGTTATTTTATAGTCCTAAGTTTTTCTAATGTATTGCTAATAAACATGATGAAATAAAAAAGAAAGAAAGAAAGAAAGAAAGAAAGAAAGAAAGAAAGAAAGAAAAAGAAACTCTCAGAGGAAGATGGTGCTGCGACAATAGGGACGCTACCTAGCTCTCTCCCACAAAAAGAGAGAACCAGGGAGTCCCATGAACCAACTACCTTAAGAAATCCACAACAACAAACTCAAGAAGCAACGAAGAAGGACTCAAACAGGAAATGAAATCCAGATAAAGCTTACATCCAACTTTCTCAAAGAATTCGAAATGCAAGGACCCTCCCCCACCCCTTGCCACAGGCTCCAAGCCCGGAAAGTCATGGCAGAGGGCACCGGGCCGGGCAGCCCCAACCGATGCAGAAACCAGCATAGGACCGGGCCAGCAAGCGGCAGAAGCCAGACACCCTCCACTCCACCCAAGAAAGATTGGCAAGGGCAAGGGGGCAAGGAATTTAAAATCTTGTCCTTTCCCCAACAGCCCCCTCCCCCAGGCCATTGACTGGAGACTGACAGGCGGGCAAGCGCTAAGACCCAGCACCCCACCAAGGGAGGTGGAGGTGTCCCTGCCCCCACTCTCACAACAGCCTTCTCCCCCAGGCCTCTGACTGGCGGGTGGGTGCTAAAACCTATCACCTCACCAAAGGGGGCAGAGGTGTCCCTGCTACCACTCACCCAACAGGTTTCTCTCCCAGGCCTTTAACCAGAGACTGACAGGCAGGTGGGCGCTAAGACCCAGCACCCCACGAAAGGGGGCAGAGGTGTCCCAGCTCACCCGCCCAACAGGTTCCTCTCCCAGGCCACTGGATCTGGAGAGTGGGGGGTATTAAGACCCTACCTTCCAACAGCGGGTGGGGTGTGCGGGAGTCTAGGAGCCAGCATCTGTCCCCCTCAAATCTTGAGCTGGGCATCCTCCAGCTGGGAATCCCCAGCAAGACAGCACCAAGGGGCCCCCCACAGTCACAGACTCTCTGACAAATGGGTGGAAACACAGCAGGGAACTGAAGGGCAGACCAGTAGCCAAGCTCCCTTCTGAGAATCAGAGCAGACACCAGCTGTTCCAACTGAGATCTCCTGGAAATTTCCAAACTCCAGACCCTTCGGCGTAGGCCCACCCCTGGAAACAGCCCAGGAAAGCCAATCATCTGCCCAGTGTGCTGAGACTTAAGCAAGCTGACGCATCCCACAACCCACTGTGAGGCCACTGGTTGGGCTGAGAGCTAGTCATGAAGCAGCACACAGCCTCTGGGAACAGGCCAAACACCTGAAAAAACTGCAAACTCTGACCTAGTCAGCGGAGGAATCAATTTGGCAGAGAACCACAGGAATACACAGATTCCCAGAACCACCGATCCCAATCCAAGTAAAGACCGCCACCTATTAACCACAGAGCAAACTACAACAACAGTACTCAATGCCTAGGAGAGGGCTAAGATGAATTATGACATACATAAATAATCAAAGTCCCACGCAAAGCCCAAAAGGAAACAAGAGCGAAGGGACGAGAGAGATGTCACCATCCCAAGAAATGACACCTGAAGAGACATGAAATAAGACTAAAATCAAGGAGATGATTTTGAAAATGACTAATGAAATTAAGGCTGAATTCCAAAAACATAAGCAAGAAATTTCCAAGGAACTCTGAATTCAAAAGAGAAGTGGAAGAAAAGTTCAATACCCTCTCAGCAGACATGATCAGCTCAGTGTTCACACTTCAAGCAAAAATGGAGGCATTAAGCAGCAGATTGACTGAGATGGAGAATAAAACATCAGGACTGGAAGATAAAACACAAGAGCTAGGAAAAAGAATCACCACCTTGGAAAAATCAGTCAGAATCCACCAGAGAGAACTCCAGGACCTGGCAGATGCAGCAAAGTAGTCTAATCTTCGTATAATAGGGATATGATGAGGGCGCAGAATTTCTGGACAAAGGAATGCAATCCTTATTCACCAAAATCATAGCAGAGAACTTCCCCAACCACAAAAGGGAAAATACTCACATTATTGAAAGTTTTAGAACACCAAACAGGCAAGATCCTAGAAGGAACTCATCTAGACATATCCTAGTAAAGACACTAGACCTGAATACCAAGGAATTGATCTTAAATGCCGCAAAAGCAAAGAAAGAACCGTACTACAATGGGAAAAATTTTGAATTACAGCAGCTCTCTCCATGCAAACCCTAAATGCAAGAAAAGCTTGGAAAAACATCATTGATGTCCTGAAGACCAACAACTGCCAACCCAGACTGATATATCCAGCAAAAGTAGCATTTACATTTGAGGGAGAAACAAGAATATTTCACTCCAAAGAGAAGCTTTATGAATACGTGCACACTAAACCAGCGTTACAAAGAATACTAATTAATTGAGATCAAATTGTAGAACATCAAGAACCCCCATCAAAAAGCAAATATCAATAATTCATCAAACACAAAAGGGGAAAAAAAGAGAGAGAAAGAAACTTAGAAGTAAAAATAAATAACGACAAGGGACACTGACCACTTCTCCATAATCTCCTTAAATGTGAACGGGCTGAACAATCCAATCAAAAGACACAGAGCAGCAGACTGGATTTAGAAACACCACCCATCCATACATTGCTTCCAAGAGACCCACCTCACTGCCAAAGATAGAAACAAATTCCAAGTGAAAGGATGGAAATGAATTTTCCACTCCAATGCACCATGCAAAAAAGCAGGAGTTGCAATCTTAATCTCCGACAAAACTAACTTCTCAGTAAAATCAGTACATAAAGATAGAGATGGCCATTATATATTAGTAAAGGGTAAAATCCATGCCCAGGACATTACAGTTATAAATATCTACTCCCCCAACACAGGAGCACCCAAATTCTTCAAACAAACTCTTTTAGAATTACAGAACAAGATAGACTCAAACACAATCATAGTGGGAGACCTCAATATACCACTCTCAACAAATGACAGGTCAAATCAACAAAATTAAGCAAAGACACCATCGACTTAAACGACAACATAGCACAGCTGGGCTTAACAGATACACACAGAGTCTTCCACCCAACGGCGAAACTTTTACATTTTTCTCAGCAGCACATGGAACACACTCCAAAATAGATCATATAAGAGTTCATACAGAAAACTTAAGCAGATACAAGAGGTCTGATATAATTCCATGCATTTTATCAGACCACAGTGGAGTCAGACTAATTCTAAATAATGCAGTCAAAGTCAAGAAACATTCAATCACTTGGAAGCTGAACAACACACTTCTGAATAACTCCTGGGTAACAGATCAGATCAGAAATGAAATTAAAAACTTCCTTGAATGTAATGACAATCAAGAAACATCACAAAGGAACTTATAGGACACAGCAAAGGCACTTCTAAGAGGCAAATTTATCGCACTAGGAGAGCATATTAAAAAGACATAAGAAGAGCATTTAAATAACCTAAAAAAAACTGAAACACCTAGAGGAACAAGAAAAAGTTAATTCTAAAACAACTAGAAGTTCAGAAATAACAAAAATAAAATCAGAAATTTCAGAGATTGAAATAAGATCTACTATACACAAAATTGATAAATCAAAAAGTTGGTTCTTTGAAAGAGTCAACAAAATAGAGAGACCCCTGGCAAGATTAATCAAAAAATGAAAGGGGAGGCTCAAATAAACAAGATTAGAGACCCCACAGAACAATCACAACTGATTCCCAAGAAATTCAGTCCATAATGAATAGGTACTACCATGGCCTATATTCAAAGAAATAAGAAAATCTAGTAGAAATGGATATCTTAAATAAACATAGGCTACCCACACTGAACAATGATGAGGTAAACAAATTGAACAAACCAATCTCTTACAATGAAATTGTGGAAGCAATCAGGAAAATGTCAACAAAAAAGAGCCCAGGTCCAGATGGATTCAATGCCGAATTCTACAAGAAGTTTAAAGATGAAATAACACCTATACTCTCGAAACTCTTCCGAGAAATAGAAGCAGAAGGAGCAATACCAAACTCATTTTATGAAGCTAATATTACTCTCATCCCCAAACTAGGGAAAGACCCAACAAAAAAAGAAGACTACAGACATATCTCTCTAATGAACACAAACACAAAACTCCTCAATAAAATATTGGCCAACATAGAGTGCTTGCCTAGCATGCATGAAGACCTGGGTTCAATTCCTCGGCACCACATACATAGAAAAAAAGCCAGAAGTGGTGCTGAAGCTCAAGTGGTAGAGCTCTAGCCTTGAGAAAGTCCAAGGACAGTGCTCAGGCCCTGAGCTCAAGCCCAGGACTGGCAAAAAAAATATTGGCCAATAGAATCCACTAACAAATTTAAAAAATCATACACTATGATCAAGTAGGCTTCATCCCACAGATGCCAGGCTGGTTTAACATTTGCAAATCAATCAATCTATGTGATGTCATAAATCACATCAATAGAGCTAAGGATAAGAATCATGTGATAATTTCTTTGAACATGGAGAAAGCATTTGACAAAATACAACATCCATTCATGTTGAGAGCACTAGAAAAAACAGGAATAAGAGGTGCATTCTTCAAAATAGTTAAAGCCATATCTGAAAAACCTACAGCCAGTTTTATACTAAATGATGAAAGACTGGACCATTCACCTTAAAATCAGGAACTCGACAGGGATGCCCACTCTCTCCACTTCTCTTCAATATAGTGCTGGAACCCTTAGCCAGAGCAATAAGGCAAGAAAAGGACATCAAAGGGATCCACATAGGGAAAGAAGAATTAAACTATCCCTATTCACAGATGACATGATCCTGTTCTTGAGTGACCCAACAAACTCCACTCCTAAATTTCTAGAATTAACAAACTACTTTAGCAAAGTGGCAGGATACAAAATTAACCTTCAGAAGTCAGTAGCCTTCTTGTACACCAATAATACTCAAATAGAAGGCCAAATCAAGAAAATGATCCCATTCTCAATAGCCCCAAAAAGAATAAAATATTTAGGAATATACTTAACCAAAGATGTAAAGGAATTATTCAATGAAACTATAAAAGCCTAACAAAAGAAATTAAAGAGGACACTAGGAAATGGAAAGACCTCCCATGCTCATGGCTAGGGAGAACGAACATAGTGAAAATGGCTATACTGCCAAAATTGATATACAAATTCAATGCAATCCCCATCAAAAATCCCAAAGACCGGAAACCGTGAAACTGCTACATGATTAAGTAGGAGAGACACTGGAACTCATAGGCACAGGCAAAAAGATTCCTGAACAGAATCCCATGGTCACAACAGATTGGAGAGGGACTCGATAAATGGGACTACCTAAAAATAAAAAGTTTCTGTACAGATAAAAACATAGTCGCAAAAGTAGAGAGACAGCCAACCAACTGGGAAAAGATATTCACCAACAATACATCTGACAAATGCTTAATATCCAGTATCTATAGGGAACTCCAGAAACTAATCCCCCCCAAACCCAATAAACCAATCACTAAAGGGAGCTAAAAAGAGACTTATCAGAAGAAGAGATTAAAATGGCAGAACAGCATCTGAGAAAATGTTCATCATCTATAGTCATAAAGGAAATGCAAATAAAAATAACCCTAAGATACCACCTTACCCCAACAAGAAAGGCCAAGATTTTGAACTCAGACATTGAGAGTTGCTGGCAGGGTTGTGGAGAAAAAGGAACCCTACTACACTGCTGATGGGAATGTAAACTAGTTCAGCCACTCTGGAAAGCAGTGTGGAGGTTCCTTAAAGAACTGAAAATAGACCTTCCCTTCGATCACGCCATACCACTCCTTGGCATCTATCCTGAACATCATGACCCAGGATATTATAAAGACACCTTCTCAGCTATGTTCATCTCTGCACTATTCACAATAGCCAGGTGATGGAAACAATCCAGATGCCCTACTGCAGATGAATGGATACAGAAAATGTGGTATATATACACAATGGAATTCTACATAGCCAATAGACAAGATAAAATAATGGCATTCCCAAGGAAGTGGATGAATGTAAAGTGAATCATGTTGAGTGAGACAAGTCAAGACATAAAGAACAGAAGCACATGGTATCCTTAATATGTGGCTATTAAATCCAAAGACTACAAGAGCGAGAACTCAATAACTGCATACCCAGTGCTATGGACATGGTAATGGAAATATAAACATAAGTATATAGACATAAAAATGTATGATTCTATAGACATAATATTTTATTTCATAAATAAATATGTTTCTATGACATACAAACCCTTAGCCCAATTTTGATTAAGTTCTAAATACTAAGTCCCAGTGATTGTAAATAGAGATTCCCTTCTTGAACACTTGTTTGTTAAACTTGTCATTTAAAATATAATGTAAAAATCAATGTTAATAAATTATTTAATAAAAAAAGGTTGAGAGAGGCTGATATTCAAGATAAGAGAAGAGTGAAGGTGAAAATCTCAGTCAAGAAGGTTTTTATACTCCAGAAAAATCATGTTAGAAAGAAGTGGCATTAGGCATAATCTAATCTAAGACATAAATGAAATAAATTTCATTGCTTGTATGTCCCATTTAGTTAACCACAAAACCTCATTTATGTTTTTTATGGATTTGTTTGTCTTTTTGTTTTATTGGCTTCATGAGCATCTTTGAAAAATGGAAGTCTATGTTTAGTCGTGTGTATGTTTGTTTTCTGTGCCACATTCTACATGTTTCTGCCATTTAGGGTATCCACAGCACAAGTGGCCACACTCCCCTTTAAAAGAAGAGTTGTTGGAAACCACAAACACTCAGAATCCTATTTTATTTTTTACTTCCATTTTGTTAGCCCTTCCAAACTCATAGATAACAAAAGTGCTCATTTGTACAGGTTAAGAATAATTTCCATAAAATTAAAAATTCAGTTTAAGTGTACAGTTTGATGAGTTTTGTCAGCTGTAATCACTCACATGAAGAAAATCGATTAACGAATTACATTGATTTTTTAAAAATGATAATCAGCTTTGCAATCCTATTAGAAATTCAAATTGCTAGTGGTTTCTTAACCATTCTGTGTTTTGTTAGCCCTACTTTAAGGATTTACAGTACATATTTATGAGGGATATTGTTCTAGAGTTTTGTTTTCCATGATTTCTTTGTTTTGTTGGGAATTAAAGTTGTGACGAGTTCCTAAACCTAGGCAGGAAAATGATCCTTTAACTTCTATTTTACTTAAAGAGTTTGGATAAAATTCCTCACTGAACAGTGTGACAGACTGTACCCAAAAAATCATGTAGCCTGGATTTTTTTCTGTAGAAAGATATTTAAGCAAAACAAAACAAATACAAATTTTAATTCATACAGAGTTATATTGTAATTTCTTTTTGTGTCTGTTTAATTAATATGAGTTTTATAAAGAATTCATTATGTCATCTAGTTGTGATATGTGTCTATCCAAGTTATTCATGACTTTCACTATTGGTAGGTTCTCTGGTCCTTTTTTATTATTTACATATAAAATTTTCAGCTTGTTTTATTTCTTTTATAAATATTACCAGGCAATTTAAAAATTCATTAATGGTTTTTTACAAACTACCTTTTCATGGCTACATTGATTGCTACTATATTTTTTTTAATTTTTTTATATATTTTTTCTCACTTTTTTTATTGTAATTGGTAAAAGGGTTACATGATATTTGCCAGATAGAAGGTGCATTAATTCACACACATTGATACCCTTTCACATGTCTTCGTACCCGTTTCCCTCCCCCCCACACCCCCCACCCGTCTTGGTTTCCCCCCCTTCCCTATCAAATTTCAAATATACAAATACAAATAAATTCAATATATCAGATAACAAAGTGAGATATTATACCAGTATGAGATAACCAAGGGACAGCAAAGGAGATGAGAGACAACATAGTACATTAAGGACAACAATCATTCATTATATGGCTTTTGTTTCAGTATCCTGGAGGTCCTTTCAATTCGCTTCACATTATATGTCCTTATGTATCAAGATTTTGCTCTATTGCAAATCGTTGCTAGTAGAGCCCAAGGTTTCTACTGATTATGACGAATGAGGGAAACCATTGAGCTTAAGTTCCTTTCAGTCTGGCTTACTTCACTTAATATGATTTTTTCTAAGTCTTTGCATTTCCTAACAAATGGGGCGATGTCAATCTTTCTGACAGCAGCATAGAATTCCATTGTGTACAAATACCACAACTTGTTGATCCACTCATCAACAGAGGGACATCTAGGTTGGTTCCATATCTTTGCTATGGTGAATAGTGCTGCAATGAACAGTGTTGTGCTAGTGTGTTTAGTATGTCCTTGTTTCTGGGTGGTTGGGTAAATGCCAAGTAGTGGAATTGCTGGGTCATAGGGGAGTTCTATGTTTAGCCTTTTGAGGCACTGCCATACTGCTTTCCATAGTGGTTGAACGAGTTTGCACTCCCACCAACAGTGTAGTAGTGATCCCTCCTGGCCACATCCCCTCCAGCATCTGTTGTCATTCGTTTTCCTGATCCTGGCCATTCTAGCTGGAGTGAGGTGGAATCTTAGAGTTGTTTTGATTTGCATTTCTTTTATGACCAGAGATATTGGGCATTTCTTCCTGTGTCTATAGGCCATTTTTGTTTCTTCTTCAGAGAAGACTCTCTTTAAGTCTTTGGCCCATTTTTTAATGGGATGGTTGTTACTTTGGAGGTTAGTTTTGGAGTGATTCAATTTTTTGAGCTGTTGATATATTTTAGATATGAGGCCTTTGTCCGTTGTATGGTTGGTGAAGATCTTCTCCCACTCTGTAGGCTTCCTGATTAGTTTACTAGCTATGTCCTTTGCCATGCCAAAGCTCTGTAGTTTAATGCAGTCCCACTTATCCAGCCTTTCTCTGATTTGTTGTGATTCTTGGTCCTTATTAAGAAAGTTTTGACCTGTGCCAAGGAGGCCTAGTGTATCTCCTATTCCTTCCTGTAGAGTTTTCAGTGTGTCAGCTTTTACCTCCAGGTCTTTGATCCATTTGGAGTTAATTCTAGTGAAAGCTGACAAAGAAGGATCCAACTTTAGTTTTCTGCAGGTGCTTAACCAGTTCTGCCAGCACAACTTGTTGAAGAGGCTGTCTTTCTTCCATTCTATTTTTTTTGGCTCCCTTGTCAAAGATTAGGTGGCCATAGGTCTGTGGTTTAATATCTGGGTCCTCAGTTCTATTCCATTGGTCTTCAGGCCTGTTCCTGTGCCAGTACCAAGCTGTTTTGAGAATTATAGCTCTGTAATAGAGTCTAAAGTTTGGAATTGAAATTCCTCCAGCGCTGTTCTTTCTGCTAAGAAGTGTTTTTGCTATATGGGGTCTTTTATTATTCCATATGAAATTTTGAATTGCCTCTTCTATTTCTTTAAAGAATGACATTGGTATGTTGATGGGTATTGCATTGAGTTTGTAGCTATCTCTTGGCAAGATTGTCATTTTCACAATGTTGATTCTTCCAATCCAGGAGCATGGGAGGTTTTTCCATTTCCTTAGTTCTGCTTTAATTTCCTTTTTTAGGGTTTTAAAGTTTTCGTCAAAAAGGTCCTTTACATTCTTAGTTAAGCTAATTCCTAGGTACTTTATTTTCTTTGAGGCTATTGTGAAAGGAGTTTCATTCCTGATTATTGCCTCGTTCCTCTCACTGTTGGCATAAAGGAAGGCAGTTGATTTTTGAGGGTTGATTTTATAGCCTGCTACTCTTCCAAAGCTTTGGATCAGCTCAAGGAGCTTGGGAGTAGAGTCTATTGGATTCTTTAAATACAGAATCATGTCATCTGCAAAGAGGGATAGTTTTATTTCCTCTTTCCCTACTTGGATCCCCTTTATGCTTGCTTCTTGCCTTATTGCACTGGCTAGGAATTCTAGTACTATGTTAAAGAGGAGTGGAGAGAGTGGGCATCCTTGTCTCGTTCCTGATTTTAGAGGGAATGGCTTTAGATTTTCACCATTGAGTGTAATACTAGCAGTAGGTTTCTCATACACAGTCTTTATTACATTGAGGAATGTTCCATGGATTCCTAGTTTCTCCAGAGCTTTTAACATGAAGGGGTGTTGGATCTTGTCAAATGCCTTTTCCGGGTCTATTGAGACAATCATGTGATTTTTGTCCTTGCTCCTGTTGATGTGTTGAATTATATTAATTGATTTGCGTATGTTGAACCAGCTTTACCTCCCTGTGATGAATCCAGTTTGATCATAGTGTATAATTTTTTTTGATGAGTTGTTGTAGACGGTTGGCCAGTATTTTGTTGAGAAGTTTTGCATCGATGTTCATCAAAGAAATAGGCCTATAGTTCTCTTTCTTTGATGAATCTCTGTCTGGTTTGGGGATGAGGGTTATACTGGCTTCATAGAATGAGTTTGGTAAGGAACCTTCATTTTCAATTTTGTTGAAGAGCTTGAGGAGTATTGGTGTGAGCTCTGCTTTGAAGACCTTATAGAATTCAGCTGTGAATCCATCTGGCCCTGGGCTTTTCTTAGGTGGAAGTTCTCTAATTGCCATTTCTATTTCAGAGCTTGAAATAGGCCTGTTGATTTGGCTTAGTTCTTCTTGGTTCAGTGTGGGTATGTTAATATTGGCTAGGAATTCATCCATTTCATCTAGATTCTCAAATTTGTTGGCATAAAGGTTTGAGAAGTATTCCCTCATGATATTGTGGATCTTGGTAATTTCTGTGGTGATATTACCATTTTCATCTGCGATTTTGTTTATTTTGATATGCTCTCTTCTTTTTTTGGTAAGATTTGCTAAGGGCTTGTCAATTTTGTTAATTCTTTCAAAGAACCAACTCCTTGTTTTGTTGATTCTTTCGATAGTTTTTTTGGATTCCAAATCATTTAATTCTGCTTTGATTTTAATTATTTGCTTTCTTCTACTGGGATTAGGGTTGGTTTGTTGCTCTTTTTCCAGGAGTTTAAGTTGAGACATTAACTTGTTGGTTTGCAATTTTTCCAACTTGTTGTATGCACTCAGCGCTATAAATTTTCCTCTGAGTACTGCCTTTGCTGTGTCCCAAAGGAGTTGGTATTTTGTGTGCTCCTTACTGTTAAATTTCATAAACTGTTGGATTTCTGTTCTGATCTCTTCGATGACCCATTGGTGATTCAACAATGTGTTGTTCACTCTCCATGAGTTACAGGGTTTTCGTTGGTGGAGATGTGTGTTCAGTTCCAATTTGATGCCTTTGTGGTCTGAGAGTGTGCATGGAATAATTTCAGTGTTTCTGAATCTGTCCAGGTTTGTTTTATGGCCTAAGATGTGATCTATTTTGGAAAATGTTCCATGTGCTGCTGAGAAAAACGTATATTGTGTTGTTGCTGGGTGGAATATTCTGCAGATGTCTGTTAGATCTAGTTGGTCTATATAGTTGTTCAGTTCTAAGGTTTCTCTGTTGAGTTTTTACCTTGTTGATCTGTCCATAGGTGAAAGTGGTGTGTTAAAGTCACCGACAATCACTGTATTTCAATCTATGTATGGCTTCAGTGTAAGTAAAGTTTGCTTGATGAAGTTTGGAGCTCCGGGATTGGGTGTGTAAATATTTAGGATCGTTATGTCTTCCTGGAGGAAAGATCCCTTTAGTAGTATGTAGTAACCTTCTTTGTCTTTTCTTACTAATTTTGGTTTGAAGTCTATTTTATCTGATATGAGGATGGCAACTCCAGCCTGTTTATGGGGGCCGTTAGCTTGATAGAGTTTATTCCAACCTCTCACTTTCAAAATATGATTGTTTTTTTGGGTAAGATGTGTCTCTTGAAGACAGCAGAACGATGGGTCTTGCTTTTTGATCCAACTAGACAGCCTATGCCGTTTAATTGGAGAGTTGAGTCCATTGATATTGAGAGTTAGGATTGAGAGATATTTATTAGGTCCTACCATTTTTGAAAGCTTTTATTTGGGCCTGTGTCTTGACAGTTCTTGTGGTCCTTAGGTGGTATGCTGTTTAGGTTCCATTTCTTTCCCTATATTGCATTTATTTTGGTTTTCTATGTATAGAACATCTTTCAGAATTCTCTGTAGTGTTGGTTTTGTTGTGACATATTGTTGCAGCTTTTCCCTGGAATGGAATGTTTTTATTGTTCCCTCAGTTATGAATGAGAGCTTAGCTGGGTACAGTATTCTTGGTTGGTAGTTATTTGACTTAAGGGCATGACATATATGCTTCCAGTCACTTCTTGCTTGCATGGTCTCTGCTGAGTAATCTGGAGTTATTCTGATTGGTTTTCCTTTATAGGTTACTGAACCCTTTTCCCTGGCTGCCTTTAGGATCATTTTTTTTGGTTTCTACTGATCCAGTTCGGATTACGATGTGGCGGTGAGATGTTCTTTTCTGGTCATGTCTGTTTGGGGTTCTAAAAGCTTCTTGTATCTGGATGGGTGTGCCCTTCTGGATATTTGGGAAATTCTCTGAGATGATTGCCTGAAGTATATTTCCAATACCATTGACCTCTTTCTCCAGACCCTCCTCAATACCAATTAGCCTTAAATTAGGCTTCCTAATTGTATCTTGGACCTCCTGAAATGCTCTCTCATATTTCCTAGATTTGGATTGACTCATTTTCTGTTCTTTCTCTATAATAACTAAATTATCTTCAGCCCCGGAAATTCTCTCCTCTGCATTGTCTAACCTGTTATCCCTTGCTACTAATTACTCATTTTTGATTCTTTGCATCTCTTGTTTTAGATTATGTATGGATTTCTTTAGCTCCTTGATTTCCATTTGAGTTGTTAGCTCAGTAGCTTTATTTTCTTTGAACATTTGCTGGAGTTCGGTCACCTTTTTATTTGTGGATTCTATGAATTCATCCATCTTTCTTTGAACAGCCTTTATTATGGTCTCCTTTATGGCTTCTTCTTTTTCATTTATCACCTTGTTTATGGTTTCCTCTTGTTTAGCCATGGCTTCCTCCCTTATCTCTTTCTTTATATTTTCACATTTTTCATTCATGATGTTTATCAATTGCATTTGTATAGCACTTGGAAGAGTCTCCTCTAGGTTTGCCAGTGACTGTTCCATTGTCTGTTTATATTGGGTGGGGGATGTTGTTTCTTGATTTGACATTTTTCTTGTTCTGCCCATTTGAAAATGGGAGCAAGATTAATACTAAACACGATTATAGTTTTTCAGATATAACCAACCTAGACCTCTGTAGCTGGCAGACTCTAGATGTTCACAAGTTTTGATTGGTGTTATCACTCTTTCTTTTTGTGCAGTTACCGACTAGTCTAATTATTCACTGATAAGCGATTTATATCCAAAACAATAAGCCTCTCAATCCAATCTCTATTGTCTTTAAGTCCCTCTGATCCTAGAGAATAATTAAACACCTAGATATACAATGTTGCTCAACAGCCATCAAGTGTAGATCCATGCAGTATAAGGGTTGAAAGAGGAGCAGAGGCCCAGAGATAGAAAAATAGAATGAGAGAGGTCAGGGGGTAAGTAGGTAGAGTATTTGAGTACAAAGTTTGGAAAGTATTAGAATAAAACTTATGTGTTGCTGCGCGACTAGCTCTTAGCCCAGCCAGTGGCCTCACAGTGGACCATGGGATGGATCTGCGAGCTTCCATCTGAGCGTGGTTGGCGGACGTTTTCCTGTGCTGCTTCCAGGGGCGGCCCCAAGCCAAGGGTCTGGGGATTGAGAGTTTCAGGAGCTCTCAGCAGGACCAGCAGGAGACCCCACTTTCCCGATGTGTTCTGGGATGCGCTGTATTACTCACGCCTCTGCATCCGTCTGCGGGTGTTCCATGGTGGTGGGGAGTCTTTCACTCCCCTCGGGTCTCCGCCACCGCCTGTGTTCTGCGTCTGGGTTTCGCTGCTTGCTGTTCTTGTTCCGCGTCTGGGTTCCGCTCCTTCTGCCGTTCGCTGGCCCGGTTCTGTGCTGGTTTCTGCAGCCGTTGGGCTCCCAGCCTGGTGCCCTCCACTGCCGCCGCTTTTCGCGGATTAGAGCCGGTGCCCGCCCCCGCTTTCCCTGTGTGGAGCCGGCACCCGCTCAAGCCGCTTTTCGTGGCTTGGTCCGGTGCCAGCTGCTGCTTATCATAGGCGGCTTTCCACGGCTTTGGGCGAGAGGTGGGGGAGGGGTCCTCGCGTTGCGAATTCTTTAAGAAAGTTGGATGTGAGCTTTATCTGGATTTCTTTTCCGGTTTGAGTCCTTCTCTGTTGCTTTTTGAGTTTGTTGTTGTGGATTTCTTAAGGTAATTGGCTCGTGGGACTCCCTGGTTCTCTCTTTTTGTCAGAGAAAGCTAGGCAGCGTCCCTATTGTCTCGGCGCCATCTTCCTGATTGCTACTATCTTGGATGATTTATTATTTTGTTGGGTTACTATTCTTGCTATTTTTTTTTTCCTGTTTTGGGGCTTCATCCTTTTAGGTTCATAACGTAACTCCTAGGTCATTGATTTTGTATGTGTGTGGGGGGGTATACATGTATATATGCATATATATGTGTCTACATACATCTATGTGTGTTAATTTTATATGAATTTATTTATATTATATGGAATAAAAGTATTTATTTATGGATATTTCATATATATTTAAAAATAAAAAAATATTTTTTCCTCTTCTCCTCACACTCATTATATTTTAAATTTCCTTTCACTTTAAATTATATTCTAACTCTCTTTGTAATATTTTCTTTGACCTGTGAGGTTTTCTGAAGTATTATTTAGTATTCCAATTTTGGGAGTATTTCATTACACAGAGCAAATTCTCCACTGAATTCAGATTATTTATTTCCAAGTCATCTTAGAATATCTCAGTGTTTCTCACTTTTGACGAATATGTGTGGTTATCTTGCAGAAAGCCCCGCCTGGTTTGTCTCATGTGTTCTTATCATTCAGCGGAAGTCATTAATTTTGAGTAAGAACACCATGGAAAGTGTCCAGTCTTCTTCAATGAGCACTTATGAACCATATTCACCATACTGCCAGTTTTGAACCATTAATGAAAATTGTACTTCCATTATATAATTGCTTTTATAAATACCTTGTAGGGAGATAGTCAACACTACTTAAGTATTTTGTTTCCCAGTATACCTTCATCACTAATTTCAGTGTTTGAGGCTTTTTTTTTTGCAGTGATAATTTTTCTGTGTTGTTAGCAAATTGGATTTAAAAAGTTCCTTCATGTCTTCTACATTTTATAAATAAAATTTTCCTGTAAGCCAATTTCTTTTCAAGTGTTTTGATTCTTATATTATTTACTTACATCAGTATGTTAGCTACTTTTCTCACCACTGAGACATAAAGCTAACACAAGCAACTTAAGAAGAAACAGAATTGCTTTTTCATTACCGTTTGGGAGGGTTCAGTTCATGAACAGTCCCTGTGTGTGTGTGGGTAGAGACTAACAATAACAACAACAACAACAACAAAATTCTGATAGAATCATGGTAATAGGAGCATGCACTAGAGCAACTTCTTCATCTCATGGCAGACAAGATGCAAAGGAGGAGACAGGAAGTAGTCATGAATAAGATATCTCCAAGAATATGCCTTACTGATCTGCTTCCTCCAGGCAGACCCCACCTACTCAAGTTTTCAGGATTGCCCAAAAGCTACCCACCTGGGGTACTGAGCCTGTGTGCATATTCAAATCATAATAAATAATATGGAATAATACTTGAATTTTATATTAGGTTACAATTTCTCACTATTATTTTTTAATTTTGTCCTCAAAGTTTCTCAAGTGTAACTATGAGATTCACTTAAAGTTGGACTTTGTGTCTTTTTTTTTTTCAGTCCTAGCCTTGAGCTCAAGGACTGAGCACTGTCCTTGGACTTTTTCAAGGCTAGAGCTGTACCACTTGAGACTCAGCACCACTTCCGTTTTTTTTTTCTCTGTATGTGGTACCGAGGAATCAAACTTGGATCTTTGTGCATGCTAGGCAAACACTTTATCACTAGGCCAAACTCCCAACCCCTTTACATCTTTTTTAATTACATTGTGAGCACACCCTCACTTTCAGGCATGACAAATAATTCAAAGTCCATCTTGGAATTTCTCTGCTCAACTTTCATGTAAAAACTTTTATTTAAGCTGGGCGCAATAGCTGTTGCTGTAATCCTAGCTACTCCAGAAGCTAAGATCTGAGGATCAAGGTTTAAAGCCAGCCAGGGAACAAAAGGACCTGATACTCTTATCTCCAATTAACCTCTAGAAAATGGGAAGTGGAGCATGGCTCAAGGGCAGGGTGGTAGCCTTGAGCTGAAGTGCTCAGGGACAATGCCCAGGCCCAGGGGTAGGGCAGTAGCTTTGAGCTTAGGGACAGTGCTTAGGCCAAGTTTAAGCCCCATACCCGCACACACAAAAAATATTCAGAGTCTGGGTTACTTTAATGAGAGAATGATGATTATATTGTTGCTGTAATTCTTGCAGCACACAGTACTTAGGACATATGTATTTATATGCATATATATTTATATGTACATATACATACATGTATTTATGTACATATAAATATATATGTATATGTGTACTGATATGTGTGTGTATTCACATATTTATACACATTCCTCCTCCAATAAAATCCATTCACGCATATGCCAAAAGCTATAATCTTATATTAATCAACACTTAAGTAATATAGTCTTTCCCTTTCTCTTGTTTTAACTTTATATTCTTTACTATGAGAAAACTTGGCTTTCATTAGCCACAAAATATTTACTCTTTGCTCAATCCTAACATGCATACAAAGGCACTCACATTTCCAAACTTAAACACTCAGAAAAGCTTCCTTATAAATGACTATATTTTTGCACAATTCCTTTTGCCCTGAGCTTTAAACATATTTTGTTTTAAAATTACTTTAGTTTGCTCATAACTCCTCTATTTTTTTTATCAGTGGTTGTATTTTTATTTTTACTGGTCCTGGGGCTTGAACTCAGGGCCTATGCACTGTCCCTGAGCTTCTTTTGCTCAAGGCTAGGACTCTATCCCTTGAGCCTTAGTGTTACTTCTAGCTTTTTCTGAGTAGTTTGTTAGAGATAAGATGAACTTTACTGCCCCAGCTGACTTTGAACTATGATTCTCAGATTTCAGTCCCCAGAATAGCTAGGATTACAGGCATGAGCCACCAACATCTGATTCAGTGGTTGCAATGATCATTTATAGTACAGTCACATATTGTTTCTTATAGTCCACTCAAATTACTCTGTATTTGAGTTGATTTTCATTCTTACTTTGTGCAGGCAAGGGCTGTGTAAACCATGACCATACACCTTAGCACCAGAGCTGAGAGAATATCACCACAGTCCTCTCTATTCTCATGCCTAGTCCCTTCTTTATAAGCAATTCCCAATCACCCCAGGTAGATACGTAATTGCATTAGTGTCTGCATGGATTTTCTTGCACTTTGCTCTTATTTTTATAGCCTCAGTTTATTACTCACTTGCAAATAGTTAAACATACATATATGCATATATATATGGATGGATGGATATTTGAATGTGGTATGATCTTTTCATGATATTTTCTGGAACTCATGATCCTCCTGGCTCATCCTCGTCATTGATTACTAGCATAGCCACCACAGTCAGTGATATATCTCATTTTTTAATTTTTGCTCCTATTGTCTGATTTATTGTTAGTACTGATTGTTCTTTACATTTTCTTGTTTCTAGACATAAATAATCTTTTTCTTTTGTGTTTTTCATATATTGGAATTGTGAGAGGCTGCATTGTATTGCAATTTTTAGAATGCCGCACTTTCCTCTGACTAGCACTTTGTTAATTTCCTCAATGTGGTCTCTTTAAGGCATTCTTTGAGCTTGGTAATGGGTGAAGTAGAGCAGACTCCACTCCTGGTGTCCTCTAGCTCCACTGCTAAAGTGTGGCCCTCTAAGATTCCCCCGGGTTCTCTCTGTGAACAGATCTCACAGACATTCCACTTGATGTTCACTCAGAGAACTGTTCCCATTACAAGCTCACAATTATCCTTTGCCAGCTTCTCAGACTTGAGCTTTAGGAAGACAACCGAGTAGTTCTCAGCAAAAATGTGCACAGTGCTCCAAGCATATTTCTGGGACCTCTTCCTTCAGCAGCCCTCCTTACATATATCAACTGTGCAATCGCAGCCTTCTCAGTCTTTACAAATGGCAGTTCTGAAAGAATCCCAGATGTAGGGACAATAATTTGCTACTGTTGTGTATTTGTTTACAAAATAAAATGACTCAATCTTCTTATTGTATCATTACAGGTTATGATGACTTCAAGATTCTTTTTTTTCTTTTTTTTTGGTGCATGTCTTGGAACTCAGAGCCTGTGTGCTGTCCCTGAGTATTTTTGCTCAAAGCTAATGCTCTACCACTGGAGCCAGAGATTCACTGACTTTTGGTGGCTAACTGGAGTAAGAGCCTTATGGACTTTTCTGCCCATTTGGGCATAGAATTCAACAAGTATGATAAGCTGGTAAGTGCATATGTTCAGAATAACATTATGGAATACTCACCCAGAGGTTAGATGTTAGATACCTAATCACAAATCACAGTGTTTGAAGAAAGGACGATATTAGAAATCCTTGAAATGCATGTAATTATGCATTATTTTTTGACAACGTATTTAATAATGATCATAGTTTGTAAGCTAATTTCTCTCATTCCAGGAATGCAAATATGGTGTGATGTATACAAATCCACAAATGGAACAGATAAATATATAAGTAGAATGAAAGATTTCAAAAGTACACAATTATCCCTAATAGGTACAGAAAAGCCTTTGAGAAAATTAAACATTTCTTCTTGTTGAGAGCTCTAAAGAAACTAGAAATAGAAGGTTCATACATCAACGTAATAAAGATTTCATATGATAAACCCATAGCCAATATTGTATTGCATATTATACATTATTTTAATGTACATATATTATGTGTATTTATAGTGTATAGCTGGAATCACAAAAGGCTGCTCCAAGAAGATCTTGGAGGAATTATTTTTTGCCAGTCATGGGGCTTATACTCAGGTCCTGAGCACTGTCCTTGGGCTTTCTCAAGGCTAGAGCTCTATCCCTTGAGCCATAGCACCATTTCTGGATTTTTCTATGTGTGTGGTACTGAGAAATCAAACCTTGATCTTTGTGCATACTAGACAAGCAGTCTACCACTAGGCCAAACTCCCAGGTCCTTCTTGGATCTTCTTATCTAGAAGAACCTCTTGGACACAAGCAACAGGATGGCCTTAAATCAATAAAAGTGATGAACCATATGTGTGAACATGCATGTATAAGATCTATTCTCTTGATCCTTTAAGGATCTGGAACATTTCCAGATCCACTAGAAAAATTATATAAATCTTTATAATTTGTAACAGCTTAGTTGCTTCCCAAGCACTTTTCCTGTGAAACTTCCATCACTGCATGCAATCTGCTAATATCCAGTTAGGCAACATGACTGATAAGATACGATTTAAACTTCATGTTTGGGTAGTATATGGTACCTAGAAAGGTAACTAAAATAAAACTTTCAATAGAATTATTTTAAGAGAAAATTGCTTTCTGAAATATTCTATGTCCTTGAAAATGAATCTGAATTCATTTCTTTCAAAGAAAGACATGGAGGAAAGATGAACCTTTGTAAACATTCCTATTATAAATAAATTCCCATTTTGACATAATTTACATGCATAGAAACATGCTTAAGTTTACACATTTAGGGAACAAATGTCTATACACACATTTCAATTAGTGAAACAGAAATCACATGGAAGTTTGTGCTTTCACATGAAATATCCTTTAGTATTAAATGCAGCTATTTATTAGGTTCTGACAAGTATAATTAATCTCAGTAAGTACCCTGCTTCATGCAATGCTTCCCCATGCATTAGGCTTTATTTGATGAGATTAATAGTCTCAGTGATGTGATAATTTCTTCCAAGTATTACTGTCCCATGTTTGCATTGCAACTCACTAAATTTTCTAATGTTCCTTTTGAAATGTAACAGGTGACGACAAATAATCTGAAGAATGATTGATTGAGATCCCAATGGAGTATTGAATCTTAGGATTTTGAACCATTCTAAAGGACTGATAGAAGAGTTGACTACACACAAGCCTGCAGATGTAATCATCAGTAGACAAGGAGCAATGTTTCCAAATGAGTTAGACTTCATGGCTCCTATGAGTGTTCTCTACTTCTCCTTTCTTCTTCCATTGGAGGGAAAACAAAACACAAGATGGCAACTTATTGAATGGGAAGAAAAGGGGCATCTTGTACTTTAAGAACAATGGACATAACTTAGACTTTAGAACCTTGTTAAAATATAATTTACTAAATGGCCATTTCAGGCCTGTAGTTTGGACTAGTGGTAGAGTACCTGCCTAGCATGCATGAAGGCCTGAGTTAGATTCCTCAGTTCCACATACACAGAAAATGTCAGAAGTGACGCTATGGCTCAAGTGGCAGAGTTCTAGTCTTGAGCAAAAAGTTCCCGAGGACAGTGCCCAGGCCCTGAGTTCAAACCCCAGGACCTACAAAAAAAGAAAAGAAAAGAAAAGAAAATTTCACCATAATATTGGTTTCCTGTCACCACTGGAACAAATGTTCTAAAATTACTTTAAGTGGTTTAAAATAACAATAATGTATCATAGGACAATTCTGGAATGAAGGATGAAAAGGGCCTTATTGAAATTGATGGAACTGAAGTTTGTTGAAAGGGCTAGGTTCAATTGGCCATGGTGGGGGGTGCAAAGCAGATCCAAAGAAGCCCATTTCCAGGAATTTTCCAGTTATTCAGGGCTGTCCATGCCTTGACACAGGAACACTTTCCAATTTAGAGCTAGGTATCATATTGTTCTGAAAAGTGGACAATTGGCTTCTGTTGTCACATCATCTCTAACTCTCTCTCTCTCTCTCTCTCTCTCTCTCTCTCTCTCTCTCTCTCTCTCTCTCTCTCTCTCTGTGTGTGTGTATATATATATATATATATATATATATATAATTCTTTTCCTTGTTTGTCTTTTACTTACAAGGATCTTATAATTGCTCACCTGGATAATCAGCCAACCCTTCTTAATTATTTCCGAAAAGCCTCCTTTACTATGCAAGACATCATAAGGATAGCTTTTAGGCTGTTAGGAATATAATTCTTTGTTCTGCTCTCTGTCTGGGAGGTCCGTGTGCTTCTGTAATAGACACTGGATTAAATATGTTAGTATTCTCTCAAAGAAGTCGCCAAAAATTGGAAAGCAAAGTATAATGCCTGAAACATGGCAACACTTCACAATGTGGAGTTCTGCAGAGTGTTTAGATGAGAAATATGAAATGGAGCCATTCTGGGTTATTCAGACGGGTCCATTTTAATCACAAGGATCCTTCAAAGTGAAAGAGAGTTTGAAGAAAATGTGAATGAAGTGAATGAAAGGTTTAAATGAATGCAATATGAGACCCAACCTGTCTTTGCCTCACTGAAAGATGAGAGAAATGGGCCATGAGCCAAGGAGTGTGGGAAGCTTAGAGAAACTGGAAAATTCAAGGGAGGAGACTATTCCCCGAAGCTTCCAGAAGGAATGCTTCCCTGCTGACAAACTGACCAGTTGGTATCGCGAAGCCATTTTGACCTCTGAACTCCAGAGTCATGAAACATATTACCACCAGCAGTTGGTAGTAATATGTTACATCAGTAAAGCACACAAAATAGAATAATTAGAGTTATTAGCCATTGGCTTACATGTTTGGAGCCAGTAAAATCATTTGTAGTTAAAAGTCAACTTCAGAACCATCTGTTCATTACACAGGAAGAAAAAAGAACCTAAAAATTGGTAGCTTTGATCTTTTTCTTTAATTTTCAGAGAATTAGGAGACTCACACAAGCCAAGATTGAAACTAACTTAAATTTAGAAAGCTATGAATTTCTCACACAGCCTGCAAATATTTTGAAATTCCAACTTGGTTGTTTTCCACAAATGTGATTTAGAGCTCAGGAGATATGTGTGTTACCAAATCTTCACATGGAGTTTTTACAAACTTACATTTTCCAGCTTTAAAATAAATCTATGTTGATTGATGAAATTTCTTTGGCAGCAAACACCTAGTGCATTTTTTTGTGTGTGTATATGCCAATCCTGAAGCTTGAACTCAGGGCCTGGGCACAGTCTCTGAACTTTCTATTTCAAGATCAGTTCTGTATCATTTGAGCTGCATCTCCACTCTGGCCTATTGGTGGCTAACTGGAGATAAGAATCTCATGGATTTTCCTGATTGGGTTACCTTTGAACCTCTATCCCCAGTTGTTAGGCTACAGAGTAGTTAGGATTTTAGGAATGAGCCTCTGGTACCCAGGTTAATGCAGAATTTTTGAAAAACAGACTCAGCTGGTAGCTGGGAGTTTAGCATAGTGGTAGAGTGCTTGTCTAGAATGCACAGAAGCCTGGGTTCAATTCTATATATGGTACCACATAGATAGAAAAAGCTGGAAGTGGTGCTGTGGCTCAAATAGTAGAGCACTAGCCTTGAGAAAGCCCAAGGACAGTGCTCAGGCCCTGAGTACAAGCCCTAGGATTAAAAAAAATACTCAGCCTAGATTGTTGGTTCTGTTCCTATCCTGTTCATTTTGTTTGGCTTGAGAAGTAAAATCAATAATATTCTTATCTAAAGCAATTCACTCTCCTGTCTGTTGCAGACATATAACTGTTATTAACAGTCTCAGTGGTCTCTATTTTCTTTAAAAGTTTTGGATTCTTGTTACAGAGGATTATTTAAAAAAATCACTAAGAAACTTGATTCCTAGGATATTTCTATAGTTCTAAGAGCACTGCTTTGGTTAAAGAAAAACAAACAAACAAACAAAAAGAACAATGTTTTCTGATGAATGGAGAGTGATATCAGAGTCTGAATCTCATTTAACCATCTGGTTAAAGGGAAAACTTGATTTTCAAGTCTCCATCATCATAACTCTTCCATATTGTAGCCCATCTATGGGGTAAGAATAAGGAAAATGCATACATACCATAGAGAAGGACAAACAAGACGTTATTATGAAGCTTTCCCACATTTCAAGTTTGGCAGGTATCTGCTAAGACAAACTGAATGCAGGCTTCATAGCCTTTATTTATTCCTTTATCCATCCTATTCTTTACAACTATCTAAACTCTTAAAGGGTCATTGGCATAGGAAAGAAAAATCATATGAAATAGTTAACTCAGAGAATTAATGATGAGAGTTCTAAGGTCTTATTTGCTGTTGGTTCATTGTAAACTCCAATGATTGCTGCTGCTTTTCATTCTCATCTGGATCTATGTCAGAGTGAAGTTATCATATTGGGACTTTGAGTGTGTTTGGAGTCATCCACTCCATGTATCACTATAATGGCTGAAAGTTACAAAGCAAAGAGACTGACTCCTCACTTCGCAAATGTAGTTTCTGTGCAACAGGGTGGAAAATTGTGCTGACTTGTACTTTATTGTTCTTTTTTATGCATAAAACAATGTGAGATCAACAGTTGCATGTTTTTCAGTACAAAAATACAGTTCTTATTATGAGGCTCAAGTGTAAAAATAAACTTTTCAACAATGTACAGAGGAGCAATTGGTTATTTAGAAAACAGAGGAGAAAATATGTCTTAAATCCCAAAATCATACTGCTAAGTATCCAGTATTGCTTCAAAATTTAGAAGCTCATGGGTTTACAATTAGGAAAGATTATCTCCCTTCCAGCTTGATAAATTTGTAAAAATAGTCCACTATAAAATGAATATTTCACAGTCTGAGAACTTGGCTTAGTGGTGGAGTGCTTGCCTAGAATGCAGGAAACCCTATATTCCTTGGTATATACAGAATATACATATACAGAAAAAGTTAGAAGTGGTGCTGTGGCTCAACTGATAGAGTGCTAGCCTTAAGAAAACCCAAGGGCAGTGCCCAGGCTATGAGTTCAAGAACCAGAACTGGCCAAAAAAATATAGTCCAAACTAAAATATTAATAGTTGTTTGATCAGCTAGCAAGTATTTATCATACCTTCTAGGTAGTCACAAGTCATGATATAATCATGTCTATGTTTTTTTAATTAAATGAGATCTCAATATGCTTCGCTAGAGAATAATTAATTGCTACAGAAAGCTAAGAATTATTAGATGTCCAGGTGGGTTTGAATCATGTCATCTCAGCTACTTGGTAGATTTAAGACAGAACAGGTACAAAAGTATCAAACAGAGATAGAGACAGCATGAATAATGATGTAAGCATGTTGATAACTTTTATATTGTATGAGATAGAGTTAAAAGGGGACTACAGCATTCTAAAAAAATCATGACTTTGATTTTAAAATAGACCTCTAGAATTTAGTAAGAATGAAAAAATCTCAACAATGTTTACTGAAAATAAATGATTGAAGAATTGCATCGTCTTTTGACAGCACATCAGGCATCATCATCAGAGGCACCAAATGAAATGAGGACTCAAAACTATTTCAACTTGTGAAGAAGGTATGTGATTCCATAAATACTCTAAAGTATTATCTGGTAGTTTATAATAATACATCTCCTCAATAATACATCTTACTTACAGAAACTAGCTGAGATTTTAAACACAGAGTTCTCTCAATACAAATAATTTCTATTTCAAGACACAATTTAAAGTATCTTAGAGGACAGCAATGCTTTGTCAGTGAGGCAGTTTTTAAGAACACAGAAAGAGCCCTTCTGTTAAATGTATTCTGAATGCCAAGTTTTACATGTTGTCTGTTTTCTGTTACTATAACACAAAAGCCAAGAATGACTTAACAATTTATAAGCTTTATAGCTCAAGGATATAGAAGCTGGGAGCTAAAAGGTGAGCAGCTACTTTTGATGAGGCCTGTATGTTATACCCTAATAGAGCAGAGAATCAGAAAAACAAGTGAATATGCCTGGAAGAGAAATAAAAGACAATGAAGCCTTGTTTTGGAAAAGCCCACTCTCTACACTTCTAACTCAGTCCTAGGAGAATGTCACTAAACCATGGATGACCCAGTGGTCTCTTGTAGGACATACATTGTCTCTACATTGCTGAATCGGGAACTCATTCTCCAACATAGGAATTCTGGGGGTTATATTTAAACCATAGTATTTGGTAATGGGCATTGGGGATCTACCAATTCACCTAATAACATATAGAAGTTTAAGTAAGTAGGTTTATCCTTTATTCTGCCATATTGAGCCAATCATGGAGGCAGAAACCAACCTGGGTAATCAAACAGAGAGAACTGAGCATAGGTTAGTAGTACACAGGTGCTTTATTGTGAGACCAAGACAACAGGAAGATGGAAGAAACCAGGCAGCAGCTACCATGCTCATGGCTGGAGAAAGAAAGGAATGCATTTAAAAGGATCAGAAGGCAGAAGTTCCAAGAGTGGATACTGACACTTCTGAGGAGAGGTTACAGTTTGCCTGCTGCTGACTCACTGGAAAGATCCCATCTTGTTCCCAAAGTGCCAGAAGGAGCCAAATGCTGAGGTCAACTGCTGTTTCTGGAGGGAGAATCACTGCTGGGTAGGGTGAAAAGAATTTCAAGCAAAAGGCAATACGGAAGTCAACTCCCCTCCTCCACTCCCATCCCTACTTACTCCCCTTCTTCTGAATAACCTAACAAGAAGCCAGCTGGCACTGAAGCAATGTAGTTGGCTGAGTCCCAGCTCCAGCCACACAAAGCAGAATATAGAACGGTGAATTAAAAGCCAGGAGACATAGCATATTAACCAGCACAAGTACTTTACTCATAAAATGTGTGCTACTTAGAAATACCCCTAGGGGCATAAAATCAATCCATGGCACATTTAGAATTGAAACTCCAGGTTGCCTTGCAGAGCACAACCCTTTCTTATGCTTCAGACCCTTGAACAACAGTTTGCCTTGTTTGGAACCATGCCTCATTCATTGCTGGTATTAGTGGCTCCTGGAGCAGATCTCAGGCATCCATCAGGGCATCTTAGCAGCTTCTGGATGAGGTAGCAGAGGTGCTGGAGTGTGCAAATCCTTTCAAAGTTACACTTGGCTACAGCAGAGTTTCACAGGGGCTTTAGCCTGAGTCAGGCCCGGAGATCTGCTCATAATGTCCTCTGGGCTACATGTCCCACATCTGGAGTGAGACATACCCATAAAAAGCTAATATGCTTCAAACTCACATGAAAGCATCTTAAATCCCAGGCACTGAAAAGCACTTTGACATTTTTCTTCTAAAGAAGTGTTCAGTCCAGTGATAAGGAATATTGATTCCAGGTGGGGATATATTTTGTCTTCTGTTTGTGTGGATCTCCATTCTCCTCTCCCCTGCCCACTAAATGAGCATATATTTTGTGAATAGTTTTAAAATCAAGTTTACCTAACTTCTCTCTCTCTCTCTCTCTTTTTTTTCTTTTGGTCAGTCATGGGTCTTGAACTCTGGGCCTGGGGGGGGGGGCTGTCCCTGGGCTCTTCAGCTCAAGGAAACAACTCTAACCCTTAGCTTCAGTGCCACTTCTGGTTTTCTAATGGTACATTGAAGATAAGAGTCTCACTGACTTTAGTATCAGGGGTGTCTTTGAACTGCAATCCTCATATCTCAGCCTCCTGAGTAGCTAGGATTACAGGCATGAGCCATCAAGACCAGCTTACCTGGGCTTTTAAAAAATGTGGAAACAGAAGTTCAGACAATTTGAAACACTCTCATTTAAGAAACATTCATGAATGGCCTTGCAAATAAGACTCATTCTTAAAAATTTCTTACTCTCAAGGATTCTTTTTTAAGTGCTATTCTCAAGAGTCAGGAAAAAAAATCATGGCATCTGAAAAGCTAGATTTCTGACTTTATCCTCCTTAAAACGGCAACCACAAGAAAAATTGCAAGTGGTTTAACAATTCTCGATTTATAAATGTGAGGCTTTAAAAGAAAACACAGAGTTAGGATTTCAAGTCATAGGGAAAATTTTCATAAGCCATAACATTATTCAAAATGTGTTTGCTTTCCTGGTTGGTGGGAATGTGTGTGTGGTAGGATATTTGAGACAAGAACGTGTATTCAAGCCACATACATTACACATTTTCAGCCCAAAGAGAAAACAGCTATAAATCAAATGGAATATTTACTATTGGAATGTCACTAGAATGTAATTTCTCAGAAGTTCTTCAGGTTACTGCTGTACAGATTTTTTGTTCACTCTTTGTTGTTGTTATTGTTGTTGTCAGGATCAATGCCTTCATTTCTTACAAGGAATAACATTTACCCCAAGAAAATGCTTCTTCTCATTATTTTTCCGCAAAACCTCTAAGTACCAAGAGCTCTTTGAGGAGTTATTTTCTTTGGGGGTTCTCACTGAGCCACCTACTCATTGGAGGAAACCTACTTCCACCCCAAAACCAAACAAAGTCAATTAAGAAACAGTGTGGTTAAATGATTGGTCCCAAGGTGTGGGAGCTCCCAGTTAGTGCAACGCAGACCGTGACCTCTGTGTGGAGAGCTGCATAAAGATACCTTTCTCTACACACACATCTGTGGCTTGGTCTGGCAGACAGTCTGGTCCAAGGGCCCAGCCTTGAAATTCATGAACTGCCAGCTTCCTTGAGGTTCTAGTCAACCACCCAAGGGCGTAGTAGGGGCTTCTTAGTATTTGCAATTTGCTCCAAGACCAGGAAACAGATGCTGGTATACACTATTCAAAGGATGGTGTCCACAAATACTGTTTAATTTCAACTTTATTTTCTTGCTTTTCCTATCCATTTTGTTCCTTTATTTTTTTAGTTTTGTTACAGTTTGTTTTTGCTTTGGGGATATTATTGTTATTGTTATTATTGTAGGACAAAGGATTTGCCACTTAAAAATCAGTTTATAAATTCAATATTTTTATTACTACTTTTACCTACTATCAATCTTATTTTTATCCTGTGTGGCTCACAATCATATCTAATGTTGCTTCATAGAAGCTACTTACATTTCATCTGGATTGGGATCAGAAGTCAGGGATAGAATGCTGCTGTCATGCTTGAAATGCTGGATTTGATCTCCAGCACTTCATTTAAACAATCCAAATACAAACAAATTTTATCTTTTAATTCCTCTCTGCATCTAGGTCAATTAGATAAATAGATGAATCAAATGAAGAGACTTTTTAAAAATCTGGATCATAAAATACTTAAGAAAATGGATATTTAGAAAAGTAAAAAAGACTAAGAAAAATTATTGACTTGAGGTCCTTTACAAAACAACGTTATTCTATCTTAAAGTGAGATATAAAAACTTACTGTATTAAAAGTCAGTCTGGAATAAATTTGGGCTGAGTGTCATATTGGTATGGCTAGAACTAAAATTAGGAAGAAAACTAAAAGAGTAATTTTATTGATAGAAAGTAGGTGCTTGTTTATGTGTTTGCCCTCAGATATCTACCAGACAAGCTTACATGCACACACACACACACACACACACACACACACACACACATGCACACACATTCATTGAGTAATCTTTAGTTAGTTAATTTGATCATGAAAGAGTCAATTATTGGAGAAGTAGACACAGCTCTAGCTTTTGCAATGACACTATTTTAATGTGCATAGGATATCAAGGAAAAACTGAATACAAGTGTTCAGGGACACATACACACAGGCACACGTACATGCACACACCTACCTCTGATGTCATGGTTACCTTTTCATCAGAGTTTGTTTTGTTTTGTTTTTGAAAAACAGCCAAAATTCAGAAAGAAACCATCAAGTTTGAGGAACATTTGTACATTTGACAGGCTTCCAAACTTCTTGGTGGGAATACTTTGTGTACTTTTCCACCCTGCTGGAGGAGAGCAGTGGTTTATAGGCTGGCCTTATGCAATTAGAATTCCATAATTCAAATTAAATAACCTCATAAAACACTACCGATTATGTACTTGGGTTTTTTTAAACCTATAACTGAAGTACTATTCTGATAGCAATTTAAAAATTACTTGGAATTCATCCCAGGCTTGCTAAAATATTTTTAAAACATATTAAAGATATTTGAAATAAAAATTCATATAATGGGGAGGTTTTTTTTTTTAAATTTTACAATTAGATTTCACATTAGTGGGACATGTGAAATGTTTGCTTTATCTGGTTTTGCTTTACCAGAAAGTGGAAGTAAAGTTCATGTTTTGCTCACATTGATCTTTTTGAAGGAGAAGAGGGAAAATATTTTATCATCTTCCTGTGAGCCTTCATCACTTTGTCAAGTGAAATGAATGAATAAATTAGATTTTAAGGGTTTATGTAGTAGATCATATTTTATGCATTTCCCTTACCTTTAATTTAGTGGGATGGTTCTTTCTGAGAGGAGATAGGAGTCATTAAAGAGACTGTTACTGTGGAACTGGATGCATTAGGTGTTAATTTTCACTCAATTTAAAAAGCATAATTGGGAGAGGGGTGCGTTGAAGCACAAGAAAATGATTAGTTGGGGTGCCTTTTATAAAGAGGAACCAAATGTGTGAGAAGTTGTAGCTCTGGGGCAAATAAAACGATCAAAAGATTTCAAAATGAGATTGGAGTCTTCACATAAATGATGAGATTGCTCTATTTTCACACCTCTTGCTTTTCTTCAATGACCCTTTCATTTCTCATTAGGTGACTGAGGAGAGGGCTAGGGTAGGACCCCGAAGAAAAACTCTTCAGGATTTCTTTTGTTTTGTTGCCTTGAGAAAAGCCAAGTCAGCTCCTGAGATGAGGGGTTTGACTACAATCCAGATTGATACCTAGCCCAGAGGTGGCTAAACCTCAGTGTGATTCAGACTTGCCCTATGGAAGCATCTATTCTTGCCTGCTCCTTAGTAGGGCTTATGGGAGCGTGAAGCTGGGAGTCAGACCCAAGAATTTTTTTTTTAAGTAAGTTCAAAAGTGGTGTTGATTCTGTCTTCCAGAGGGACATACTTCCAGAATTGCTGAACCAGAACGAGCTAGGAAAGGGAAATAGCTCCCAACTCATTTAAGGTACATTTACTTCCAAAGTTGGATAATGTTTTCTCACAAATTGGTTGGCTATTTCCTCATATCAGAACACTGTAGTGCCACATAGTAAACTGGTGCTGAGTATCATCTGATCTCCCTCTTTTCTTCTAATGCCTCAGTCTGGAACATTCTTCAGAGGCAAAGAGATTTCCACGGTTGCTTGGCAGATTAAGGATAAGAGTTGTTTAGAAAGGATGTGGAAGAGCCACAGAAAAATATTAATTTTCTAGAATATTGTAAATGTAGTTGGTATTATCAGGATTTTTTTCCTCTTAGAGAGAGTAGAGTTTGTGGATTGCTTAGGAAAAAGAAGACTGAAAACATAATAAGCATACTCCTAGGTTTAAACCGAGATGAAAACTCAAGTTTAAGCTGATCAATTTCCAATCTTTGCTTTTGAAGTTAGAATGTCTAATTTCTCTGCATGGATACAAATATTCTTCTCTTCACCACACACATACACATACACACACACACACACACACACACACACACACACACACACACACACAAACACCTTTCTTTTATTATAGTAAGACACTGACATGGAGTTATAGCTGTCTTAGTATGAAAGTTGGTAAACAAACTTAGCAGTTCTTAAAAAAGAAATTAGGTTTGGAAACTGTGGGCTATGTGCCTGTGTGTTGGGATGGGAAAAGGTAATGTGAGAAGTCGCATGTCATTGTAAGTCATAGGTTATAGCTAAATTACATGTCCCCCAAATTAATATGTTGCAGTCCTAATCCACTACTTGAGAACATGGCTTTATTTAGAGATAGGGGTCTTAAAGAGAGGTTTATGAGCTAGATGTGTTGGCTCATGGTGTAATTCTACTTTATTTGGTTCTTTCATTTTTGCTTTATCAGTTGTGTGGCTCGAACTCAGAGCCTGCTCACTGCCCCTAAACCACTTTGTGCTCAAGGCTAGTGCTCTACCACAATTCTAGTTTTAGTGGGGAGGCTGATTTGTAGAATTGTAACACCAACTAAAGCAAACCAACTAAAGCAGACCAACTAAAGCAAAAATATTCACATGACCCCCATCTCAAACAATGTTAAGCATGTGTCATCGATACATGTTAACCCTCTGATATGAAATACGTAAGGAGGAAAAGAATGATTCAGAACAGTAAGGACTTAATCCCAAGACCCTATCTGAAAGATAACTGAATTAGTAAAATGCTCTGGAGTGTGGCTCAAGTAGTAGAACACTCACCTACTAAACATGAGGCAAGTAGAAATGAGGCAAGTAAAGTAGACTGGGTGACCCAATTTGTCTGAACAGGAAGAAATTTTACAGGTAAGAGATGCTAGGCAGGTTCGTAGATAAAAAGCTGTGTGACACACAGAAAGAAGGCAGACATCTGCTAGCCAAAGAAATAGAATCCCCCAAACCAAACCTAGTGATACCCTAGCCTTGCTGTCAGCCTTCAGAACCATGTAAAAAATTTCTGTTCTTTAATCTATCCAGTCTGTGTTATTTTGTTATGACAACTCTATCAAAATGCCATAAAATTTCAGGAATTTTAGTGTCTTGATGTAGATAAAGTTCTTACAATTTATCCTAAAAGATCTTTTAAAGCTTTATCAAAATTTACAGGAAGAAATAGGAGATACAATAGGGTTTCTTGGCACAGGTTGAAACTTTCTTAATAAAGGCCCAGAAACACAATAAATCAAGGAAAGTTTGAACAAATGGGACTGCATCAAACTGCAGCGCTTCTGTATGGCAAAGGACACAGCTACCAAATTAAATAGAAACCCTACAGACTGAGAGAAGATCTTCACTAGACATACAATAGACAAGAGCCTCATATCTAAAATATACTTACTGCTCAAAAAATTGAATCTCTCAAAAACAAATCCTCAAAAAATCAACCATCCCAATAAAAGTTGGGCGAAAGACTTGAAGAGAGACTTCTCTGAAGAGGAAATAAAAATGGCCTATAGACACATGAAGAATTGCTCAACATTTCTGGCCATAAAAGCAATGCAAATCATAATGGGTACCAAGACATGTGAAAGGGTATCAATGTATGTGAATTAATCCACCTTCTATCTGGAAAATATCATGTAACCCTTTTATTAATTACAATAAAAAATATTAAAAAAAAGTAATGCAAATCAAAACAACTTTAAGATTCCACCTCACTCCAGTTAGAATGGTCGTGATCAAGCAATCTAATAACAACACATGCTGGCAGGGATATTGCTAGAAGGGATTGCTACTATACTGTTAGTGGGAGTGCAAATTTGTTCAACCACTCTGGAAAGTAGTATGGAGGTTCCTCAGAGGTTAAACATAGCATTTCCCTATGGCCCAGCAATCCCACTCCTGGGCATTTACCCAAATGTTCATAAACAAGGATATACTTAAGCACAATCATATTCCTTGCAGCATTATTTACCATAGCTAAGATATGGAATAAACTCAGATGCCCCTCAGTGGATGAATGGATCAAAAAGATGTGGTATTTATACACAATGGATTTCTATTCTTCTACCAGAAACAATGACATTACCCCATTTGTGAGGTGATGGAAAGATATGGGAAAAAATCATAATAACTGAAGTAATCCAGACCCAAAGAAATATAGGCCCTATGCATTTTCTGGTTTGAAATCATTAGTATACATCTAGGACTCTCTTACCAGAGGATCACAATAACTCAAAAGCTATATATATAGCCATAGAAGATGAGGCTAAATAAAATGTATTCCAGGATATGGAAATAAGAAGTTTATCTTTGTGATTATTATTCTTAATGTAGTATAAGAATTTATTTTTCTTCTCTTTTTCCTCCTATGTTTTATCTCATTTTGCTACTGCAATCTGACTTTGGTACCCAGTATATTGTATATACATTCATTTGTTTATTCGAAATAGAAAAAAGAAGGGGAAAAACAAGATTATTGAGATGGGTAGGGAGAAGGATAATGGGAGAAAAACATGGGAAGGGGTATCAATGTTCAAGAATTAATATACCCACTACCTGAGGAATGTAATTGTAATCCTTCTATACATTACCCTGATAATAAGATACAATGGGAAAAAAAAGCATTATCAAAGTGTTCTTTTTTGGACCAGGAGTTTGGCCTAGTGGTAGAGTGCTTGCTTAGAATGGACAGAGCCCTGTGTTTAATTCCTTAGCACACATACACAGAAAAAGTCTGAAGTGGCACAGTGGCTCAAATGGCAGGGCACTAGAATTGAGCAAAAAATGAAAAAGTGTTCAAGGACAGTGACCAGCCTCTGAGTTCAAGCACGAGGCCAAAAAATTGTTCATTTTCTAGTTGATTTAATGTCTCCAAAGTAATTTAACTACATGCTCTCTTTTACTTTTTAATTATTATGATCAGCAGATGGCCAATCCTTGACATAGCCAATCCATAGCTGCTTCCTCAGTCAGCTCATTAGTCTCTGTGGTGCATGGCAGAAAAGAAAATGTGGAAAGCCATCTCTAAGGTATCTTTCCTGAAATTTTCTCCTTTTTTTTCCTTTTCTTTTTCTTTACTTTTCTTTTTTTTTTCAGTCCTAGGACTTGAACTCAGGGTCTGTGAACTGTCCTTGGACACTTTTTGCTCAAGGCTAGCACTCTGCCACTTGAGCCACAGCGCCATTTCTGGTTTTTTTCTTTGTATGTGGTACCAAGATATCCAACCCAGGGCTTTGTTCATGCTAGGTGAGCTCTCTACCACTAGGCTATGCTCTAGCCTCCCTGAAAATTTCTAAATTTAGTGTTCATTACATTCTTCACTGTTTTAGTTCTCTCCTCTGACTCAGGCTCTCGGGGTTTGCTGACCCTCAAAGCCCATTTCTACTTTACTAATCTGAGACCATCCCTTACCTGAAACTTCTCAAAGCTCACTAACATCAGTTGGGGAAACTTATCTTTCTCATTGGCATCCATAGGCTTCTCTCAGTGTTGTGGGCCTCCTTCCCCTCCAGACTTCATGAACAGAGTTGACTACAGTTGATCTTTTAGGGACAGAAAAGAGGAGTAACTAACATACTACATACTGCTTTGAAATCTTTGATCTACATTCAGCAGTTGGTTCTTGTTTTGGTTGGCATTAACGTTTGAACTTAGGGCCTTGTGCTTGCTATGCAAGGACTGTAGCGTTGAGCCATGTTATGGTTCTATCTTTCCCTCATTATTTTTGGGATAGGACCCTAATTGATGCATAGCCAACACTCTAGAACTTAACTCTGTGATTTTTTAGGTTTCTCATAATTGCTGTGGTGGTAAGGCCTTGCCACAATGTCCAGATTCCCTCTGCTCAAGTGAACAGAGTCTCGGTGAACTTTTCTTTAGCCAAGAACACAGATGTACACAGCAAACATGGATACCTTTTAATAAATAACCTGTCATGGGCACTGTACTGAGCAGCTTGCAAACATTAATCTCATATAGTCTCAAAAAACAAATCCCCACAAGCGCTTTCATTGGCTTTCTGTCTCTATCACAAAATACCTGAAACAGTAAATGTTAAAAGATGAACAGGGAGAGGAAAGGTGTTTTGGGGGCTTATAGTTTTGGATGTCAACTACTTTAGAACATAAGATGTAGCATGTCACAACAGGAAAGACGACAGAGACAGCCCATTTATTTCATGGTCACAGGCAAAAAGAAAGACATTAAGACTTTGGTTCCCAATATTCTTTGATAACATATCTATATGTGACTTAAATGCTTCCCATCTATTTAACATTCCACCACATTTCTACAGTGCTATGAGATAGGAAGAAAGCCTTAAACATGTAGGCTCTATCAGGACCCTGGTCCAAAGTACAATGCAGAATGGTTCCAGTGTTGTGATCTGAGATAGGAGGAAACATGCCCACACATCTATGTAGGAATCACTGCATGGTGGTTTTCTGTCAAAATTATTTGCACATTTAGGATTTAGGCAAATCTGGTCTAATCCCTAATACTGTACACTTTGTAACTCACTTTTGATTTCTCACCTTTATTTAAAAAACAATATTGATTCTCTAAACATCAACCTTTATTTAAAAAACAATATTGATTCTCTAAACATCAACAGCTCATTTGGAAATCAGATATTATAGGAACACTGACTAAGAGCATATTGGTTAAAACTATGGAGAATGTTGTGGAAATAAATGAGAAAACACACTCTTTACAGATGCTTGAATAAAGTTAAACTTTCCAAGCTTGTTGTGAAATACCTTAAGAAGAGTGAAATAAGTCATGAGTATTCAAAAAGACTCACTGGAGATAATAAACCTCAAATTCTATCTTAATGATGCTGTCAAATATTTCATTCTCCTCAATAATTTGTGCTTGGTTAAATATAAATTATTTGTGTGTTTAAGTGCCATGGCTTACAGTTGGAAAAAGGGTTTTCTCCATTTCTTGGTTGATGGAGAGGAGCAATAGTACTGCACTGAATTTGTGAATTTTAAAAATGAAGTGGACTACAGAGTAGGAGAAGGTCTTCACTAACCATACAATGGACAAAGGCAATACATAAGGCAATATTGGATGACACTAAATGAAAGTACCTCCAGGATATAGTAACAAAAGCCATTTAATGAGTGATTGTTGTCCTTAATGCACTGTTATCTCTTTTGCTGTCCCTTAGTTATCTCATATTGTTACAGTATTTCACATTGTTATCTGATATATTGGATATATGCTTATTTGGTTATTTGAAATAAGATAGGGAAGGGTGGAAAGCAAGATGAGGGGCAGGGGTCAGGGAGGGAAATGGGGACCAAGACAAGACAAAGGATATCAATGTTTGTGCAGTAATGCACCTTCTAGCTGGTGAACATAATGTAACCTAATTACAAGGAAATATATTACAAAAAAATTAATTACAAGAAAAATATTTGGAAAAAATAAAAATAAATTAAAATGAAGTAGATTGAAGTAAGATAAGTTGACCTGACTAGAACATCTTTCCAGGTATTTAAGGATATTTATATGTGGAAGTTAGATCTAAATTTATAAATATACACAAAAACAGACACAGAGTCATACACATATGTATACACATTGACTGAAATATATTACACATAGGGAAGGATTTCATTGGTGTAATTTCTTCAAAGTACTAAATCACAGTTTGACAAAATAAATATAAGAAGCAAAAGCCTATGTTGCCAATAACTGGTGAGCAGGGGTACAAACGGGGAACAGATGAATGGAGAGAGGAAGAGTAGGTGAATATGGTCGTAAGATTTCATGTAAATATGGGAAAACAGCACCCTGTAATTTGAGGAGATGGATGGGTTTGGGAGAAACTGAGGGACAGGCGACTTTGATCAAGATGCCATGTACACATAACGTGAGATGCTAATGTGAAACCCCTTTGTACATCTACTAAGAGATAGAAATAAAACATACTGCAGAAGAATATTTTTATGAATATATGTAGGAGCCACATCACAACTTCTTTTACTGATGTAAGTATTGTATCATAATAACCACTGAATAAGAATGCTAAAAATACCCCCAAAGACAAAGTTCATGGTAATATAAGTATATCTAGCTGGGAATTTTATGAATTATTTCTGTTTGGGTCATATGGTGGAATTTTTTTTCTTTTACTTCTGCTATCACTTACCCATCAAAGGACTCTTTTGTGAAGAGAAATGATGATGTTATTCTTATCCTTAACAAAGATGTGTGTAACAAAGACATCTACTATTAATTGAATGACAGTCCTCAAATATCTCATCATCTTCACAGCAACTCTTCTATTTCAGCTCTTGGCATTCATTTTAATCCAAATGACCATTTCATCTGCAGTAACAGCCTTGAAAGTTCCTTCTTGAAAATATATATGGATATTATTTAGCCTTGAAAAAGTATCTGCCTGGCTAAATCAATTTTACTAAACACATTTGTATTATTTCACTTCCATTAATTCATGTTATCCAAATGCCAACCCTTTCATCAATATCTGCATTCCTTTCCTAGATAAAGAAAAGAATTATCAGAGCCAGAATTACATTACTATTTTTTCCTAGAATAAATGAGATTTTGTATGTGTAGTAAGTTTTCAAAGTCACTTCCTATTTTTTTTAAAAAGAAGTTATTCAAATCAGTGAACCTTCTTTTTTTTCAGTGAAAGGTTCCATTTTCACCACCCCATTGAGCACGGAGGAAATCAGGAGACATATTGTTTGAGGGGAGTATTCTTAGCAAATGATGTGATGGCTGCTGGCGGGGTCATTCACAGCAGCGATGTCCTTGCTGCTAGTTAGCTCTCCCAGAGGTTGAGATGGGCACCTTGTTCAGCTTGACTGCCTTTTTTTCATCCAAATAGATTAAGCCAGGCTGATAGCACAGGCTTTGTCAAATATTCTCCTGTTACATGCGCTTCAGCTTTTTGAGAATGACCTTCAGGTTAACTTTCAAAGATAGTTTGCTTGCCTATGTGCATGTATGTTTATGGAATTACTAAAACATCATTCCTCAAACTATTAATGGGTTCCAAATACTGATATCAAAATGATATCAGATTCTTTTTTCATATATTTTTATTGTAATTAATAGAAGGGTTACATTATATTCACCAGATAGAAGTGCATTACTTCACATACATTGATATACTTTCTCATGTCTTGGTCCCCATGCCCCTCCCCCCACCTCCGCCCCTCATCTTGTTTTCCACTCTTCCCTCTCCTATTTCAAATAACCAAAACTCATATATCCAATATATCAGATAACTAGGTGAAATACTGTAACAATATGAGATAACCAAGGGATAGCAAAAGAGAAGAGAGATAACATAGTACATTAAGGACAATGATCACTCATTATATGGCTTTTCTTTCTATATCATGGAGGTCCTATCATTTAGCATCATCCTAGATGGCCTTATATATCTAGGTTTTATTCTATTGTAAATCTCTGCTAGGAGAGCCCAAGGTTCCTACTGATTATGACAAATGAGGGAAACCATTGAGCCTATGTTCCTTTGAGTCTGGCTTATTCACTTAATAAAATTTTTTTCTAAGTCTTTCCATTTCCTAACAAATGGGGCAATGCCGTTTTTTTCTGACAGCAGCATAGAATTCCATTGTGTGTAAATACCACATCTTGTTGATCCAGTCATCAACTGAGGGGCATCTGGATTGGTCCCATATCTTTGCTATAGTAAATTTGTGCTAGTGGATTTAGTATGTCCTTGTTTCTGAATAATTGGGTAAATGCCAAGTAGTGGAATTGCTGGGTCATAGGGGAGCTCCATGTTTAGTCTTTTGAGGAACCGCCATACTGCTTTCCATAGTGGTTGAAAGAGTTTGCACTCCCACCAACAGTGTAGTAGTGATCACTCCTGGCCACATCCCATCCAGCATCCGTTGTCATTAGATTTCTTGATTATGGCCATTCTAACTGGAGTGAGGTGGAATCTTAGAGTTGTTTTGATTTGCATTTCTTTTATGGCCAGAGATGTTGAGCATTTCTTCATGTACCCATAGGCCATTCTTATTTCTTCAAGAAGACTCTCTTTAAGTCTTTGGCTCATCTTTTAATCAGATGGTTGTTTCTTTGGAGATTCATTTTGGAGTGATTCAATTTTTTGAGCTGTTGATATATTTTAGATATGAGACCTTTGTCTGTTGTATGGTTAGTGAAAATCTTCTCCCACTCTGTAGGCTTTCTAGTTAATTTACTAGCTATGTCCTTTGTTATACAGAAGCTCTGCAGTTTAATGCATTCCCACTTATCCAATCTTTCTCTAATTTGTTGTGCTTCTTGATCCTTATTAAGAAAGTTTCAACCTGTGCCAAGGAGACCTAGGGTATCTCCTATTCCTTCTTGTGAAGTTTTCAGTGTATCTGCTTTTACCTCAAGGTCTTTCATCCATGTTGGAGTTAATCCTGGTGCAGGGTGACAAAGAAGGATCCAACTTTAGTTTACTGCAGGTGCTTAGCCAGTTCTACTAGCACCACTTGTTGAAGAGGCTGTATTCTGATTCTTTTATATGAAGTTTTTGTAGTAAAACATATCCTATGTTTTATTTTTTATTTCTAAACATTAAATGCATTTCTCTATTTTAAAGAAACATCCACTTATGGTTTCTTTTTGTGGTATTTATTATATAGTGGACAGTGTTTTAATGTTACTGATTGTACTTTTGTAAATTTATGTTTCTTCATCTAACCCTCAATGCCTTCTGATTTTTTTTAGTGTTTCTAATCTTACATAAGTTTAGAGCTGTTGAAATGGTTATTGGATCTTTCTGTGCTTAGCTTATATCACATATGCTCATCTGAAATTATAACTTAGGTACCAAACCAAGAATGATGCTATAGTAAAGGTTTTTGGATATATTTTTGTGGAATTATGGCACTCTTTGTAGGGGAAATTATAGCTAAATCTAACTGTTTTCATAAAAGTCTGTTGAGATACTGGATTAAAGTATGTTTCTTTTTGATTTCTCTTTTCTGGTCGACTGTGATCTTTTCTAGCAATTGAAGACTTTCTATGTTGCTTAAAAAAGCAAAGAAGGGTTTCTTTAGTGGCAGTTAGAAGAGCTCTCAAGGTATGTTTTGGGATTGTAGAGTGGGATTTTACATTGAAAAAATAGATGATGGCAACATGTGTCTTATCTACGACACTGGGGTAGGGAAAAGTGGTCCAAGTATCAACACATACATGTGTCTTGTGAACAATTATGGTGCATGGAACTGTAAGAAACAAAAGATGGGAAAAGGTTCAGCCCATAGGAAGCTAGGTGCATGGGATTCAAGGTGGGCATTTAGGATCTCAGCCTTACTATTCCATAGGAACAGTGTGCAGCCCACCAACTCCTGTGTCTTTGAGGAATTTGTTTCATTTACAGCAGCTGCCATCTTATTCACAGATCATCCAGCAGAGGGCAGCTTACTTACTCTAAAACATTGGTGAGCCATGATCAATTTGTCCTTGGAACATATATTCAATAACCTCCCCTTATACAATAATATAGGGAAAGGGTCTTGGTAATTAAATAAACAGATACGAGGAGTAGAAAGGCATAAGGGAGAGTGATAGAAGGAAAATAAATGAGTTGTATGCATATATGGAAATATTGCAAGAAAATATCCTATTTTATACCTAATATATGCTCATTAAAAAAACAAGAAGAAAGAGACATGAACATAAGGTGGAAAATTGTGTCATGCACTTCAGTGCAGGTACATGCCACTTTCCATCGAATGTAGTTGTATCGGGGAGAACCACAGATTTTCACCTTTTAGGTATCCAAATGAAGAAAGCAAAGTTTACAGGTAAATACATCACTCTGTAAAAGAAAAAGGAAAGCCTAAGTGAGCTGATAGTGAGAATTGCTCTTGTTTTTGAGTTGTAACTTTTTGATTTGAACTGATTAGCCTTGAGGGCTAGTGGCAATAGCTAAGTTGCCTCTATCACATTCCCTCTTCCTAATGTAAATGCCATGCTAGATTTCTAATTATCACATGCAGAAAAGCTAGATTTCTTATTTGACATGCTAAAATATTCTGTTCCTTGGGCTTTTGTGAGAAAGGAGAAGATGAGCTGACGTAGAATAAACATCTTGCTGATTCCCTTGTGTGTAGGCAACTAACCTTTCAAAGATACAGACACTGGGCCGGGAGTTTGGCCTAGTGGTAGAGTGCTTGCATAGCTTGCACGAAGACCTGGGTTCAGTTCCTCGGTACCACATACATAGAAAAATGCTGGAAGTGGTGCTAAGGCTCAAGTAGTAGAGCTCTACCCTTGAGAAAGTCCAAGGACAGTGCTCAGGCCCTGAGCTCAAGCCCAGGACTGGCAACAACAACAACAAAAAAAGGATATAGGACACACAAGTGCCCCAAATGTTATTTCTCCATTTGATAAAAAGACAAATTATGGGGTATATGCTTTGTCTTTTGCTCGATTAGGTAGCTGAGAATGCACCACAATGAGACCCAAATGCAGAATGGAATTGTCACTGCCATTTATGGAGTGGCAACCATTTTTAATGCATTTCCTGAGAATAGGTATTGATTTTTGAGAAATTATTGGTCAAGTCCAATTTTTAAAATATTGAGATTTAATATTATTCAGAAATGAATCTTTTAGGGACCAGGCTAATGATTTAGAAATGAAAAATATAGACCACATGATTTTTTTCCAATTCATAAATCACATTGTAAATTTTCTGATGTCTTAACCCTGGATATCCACCTCTAATTTGAATTATTCAGTTGCCTGTTTATATAAATTATATCTAGGTTTTACTATCCTATTAAATTGTAATTTCTGCCAATAGAGGCTCTCTGGTTTCCTTGGATGAATTATTCCCAATTTGTTTGTTTATAAAATGTTATTTGGTCCTTTTCTTTTCTTTTTTTTTCCAGTCCTGGGCTTGGACTTTCTCAAGGCTAGCACTCTACCACTTGAGCCTCAGCACCACTGCCGGCTTTTTGCTATGTATGTGGTACCAAGGAATCGAACCCGGGTCTTCTTGCATGCTAGGCAAGCACTCAACCACTAGGCCAAATTCCCGGCCCTATTTGGTCCTTTTCTAACATGGTATGTTATTTTATAATTCACATTTTCCTTGCTTGCATATGTAATATACTTCTCTGACCAAAGTGACAGGGCCTTGAATTCAAAGAGAATCTGTTACCCTGTGTTTTGCCCTGCAGTCTTAAGGAGCTACAAACATTGTATATAAAGGGTCTTAGAGTAAATATTTTTAGTCTTGTGTCACAGATATTTTTTGTCCTTAAATCTAACTTTTTACAATCATTTAGGAGTGTAAAAGATGTTATTAGCTTGGAATGTGCATGAAAATAAGCTGTGGATCAGATTTGACCTATGGATTGTGGGTTCAGAGTACTTAGTAACACATATAAAACAAAAATAAACAACTGTTTGTATAAGGAATGAGTAATGTGTATTAAGGATAATTTATCTGTAGTACTTGGGAACTCAGGAGTGGCTTTTGGAATATTTACATATGCATATGTATTTGGAATATTTACATATGTAGAATGAAATCTTGATGATGAGTTCCAATACTAAATACGATATTTATCTATGTTTCATGAGCACCTAATATACATATCATCAAGGTAATTTTACAAAGGTAACTTTCATTGGTACTGAAATTTTTACTGTGGTTTATGTCCTGAAATCAGATCTGGAATTGTCCATTTGTAGTATAATTCTGGTCCCAGAAAAGATTCAGATTTTGGAGTAATTTGGGTTCCAGATCTTTGAATTAAGAACAAAATAATAATAATGATACTGTAAGACAACAACAATATGTCTGTTTAACCTGAATGCCAAACATAGAATATTGTTCTTATTATTATAACAACAATAAACTAATGGTACCTCCATTAAACCAACTTGCCTCTGCTTTCCCTGAAAAGCTGCTTAGTTATAAAAGAAATCAAATTGATGATTTTTTAACTATTCAATTTTAGTTAATTTTTCTTCCTAGATATATATGAGGATGGATATTTAAAGCACACACACACACACACACACACACACACACACACAATGTGGATTGAATTCATAGGCAACAGAGCAACAAAAATAAAATAAAACATTATAAAGCAGAATGTGAGTTATTAAATCATAAATCCATCACTAAATAGTTATTGACTCATTTCCCTTCTGGGAGGGGAACTCTGTGACTATTTCTGTTTAAGAAGTAAAAAGAAAAGCTACAGAAGTAGCCACTTTTACTGGAATAATGAGAACATACTAGATGTACAGAACTTGCCCCTGTTATCGAATCCACCAGAGATCCAAAGTCTTCGAATAACGAAGAAAAATGAATTCCCAAGAAGGATGAGCTCTTCTGAGGAAAGTAAGGTACAGGGCCTGTTGGTCCTTGGGAAGGAGGTAGAGAAGGAGGAAGCTGCTGCGAAGGCAAGGGAGAAAGAGATAAGCTCAATTGCTTATGAAGTTTTAAACTGGTTTCAGTTAGAAAATCCTGGTGCCTCCAAAGGCATATTCCTTCAAAGACCCTGCTTCAACAGCCTCCACTGAATGCACTCAACAAATACTAGGCAGAGATAAAGCCTGGTCAGAGCTGCCACTTTGACTCAGGCAGCTGAATGAGGTTATCTGCATCATGATGGAGGTTGGAGCTGACTTCCCAGAGTTTCTTGTAAGTGAAAGAATTGTGCCTGTGGAGAAAGGACAGGATGCCCCTGATTCCCAGATACGTCGTTCCCAGTGAAGAGAGGGGAAAAAATGACCCCTATCTTTCATAGAGAGAGATTGAAAGCCCTAGTCCTCACACCCAGAAATCCACAGATCTTTGCCAAGAGAAGCCTTCTGCTTCTAGCCGAGGAAGCACTAGTGGAAAGTATGACACCACTTCTGACTCAAAACCTCCAAAAAGGTAAGGCAGAAGTTGGAGGCCAAACCAAGGCAAACTTAGAAATCCCCCATCCAAATGCTCAGATTCAGGAACCTGTTTCCTATGAGAACAACCAGAGAACTTGCCTAGCTCGACTTGTGGCCAAATCCATTTATGAGGGGGAAACATAAAAGTGAAATACAAAAGGAGACAGGTACTGGCAAATGAGACAATATGATTGAACCATGTCCACCCAGAAGACTCTATTTATCATACCATGGGCTAAGAAGTATATTTTACTGAATTATAGGCTTGTGGAACGAAAACAAAGAATGTGGGCCAGGGACCAGATGGAGGCTAGAAAGCCCCATTATTCACTATTTGAGAAAAGTTAGCTGACCTTTAAACAAAAGCATGAACACTTTAGTTGCCTAATTGTGCACAGAGTATATCGAAGTAAGAGTGGGCAGGACCTATGGAAAGCCCTGAACAGCACAGAACTTACATCAAGCACTAGGACATAAGGCAAATCTAGAAAACCGGAAGCTAATGGAACATCGTGGTCACAACAGGAAGCCCCACACCCAGTTCACCAACCAGTCAGACTAATTCCACTTCTTCACATTTGTAGTCTAACAGAAAAGACATGTTCTCCATATGTGGAATTAATTAATTAATTAATTAATTATTGTGCTGGTGCAAGACTTTACAGTCAAAGGCTTGTGGCACCCTCTCATTATTATTATTATTATTATTATTATTATTTGCTTGAAGCTCCTGTGTGTTCTACTTGAGCCAACATTTCTGGCTTTGTAGGCTTTCATTGGAGGTAAGAGGCTCAAGGACTTTTGTACTCTGGCTCACTTCCAACCGTGATGCTTAGATCTCAGTATTTGGACTAGTTAGAATTAGAGACATGAACCACTGACTCCTAGGTTGAGACACTTTCTTTAAATTTATAAGAAGAAAAGGAATGGTCACAGAAAAATTTTGAACAATTTATGCTTCTTTTGTTCAAAGCCTTAAATTGTTGTAGTAGACAATGAGGCATTGTATAAGGAAAATGTTGAGATGACTTGAGTACAGCACAGTCCAGAAAGTAAGCTACATGTATATGATAAACCTTTTTATTTTCTTTTTTTCTTTAGAACGTTAAAAAAGTAGCTAGCCATAGACATAATAGCGTCTTCACCATGCACTATGAGATAAATCACAAACAATGAGCTTCCTGACCAATATGCAAAACTCATTTCAAAATAGACACAGGTCTAATTATAAAAACTAAGAAGCAATTTTTGGCAAAGTGTTCATAAATAGAATATAGGAAGCATACATACAGATGAAACTTACTGAGAAACTGGAATTCATCAAATTTATCACTGTTTTTGTATTTAGGATGAGGGAATCATCTACAAATGAAAAGAAAATAAATATTTACTAACACATATATAATGGAAATTTCCATTCTAATATATGAAGAACTCTTATAATTCAATAACAAAAAGCTCAATAAAACAAAATAGGCCAAAAATGTAAACAGATATTTCATCAGAGAAGAGATATTGATGAAAATAAATCCATAAAACAGTACTTTCACATCGTTAGGATATGAAAAAAATGCAACTTAAAAGCACTATGTCCCTTTTCCAATGGTGGCAGGGGTTGGCATGATTTGAACTTATCAAAACTCTTATGCATAGCTAGTGAATACTATTATAATAGTACAAATATTTTGGGAATATTTGAAAAATGTATACATTTATTATACAGCACGTTTAGGGGCATAAAACCTTAGGTCCACAAAGCTTAAACTAATACACAGATAATAATAGGTCATTTGTCTATAATATCTCAAGCTAGAAACAATTGTTGCCCTGTTAATTACCTCTCAATAGAAAATATACAGGTTATTATAGGTCAGTTGTCTATAACATCTCAAAGTGCAAACATCTGTTGCCCTGTTAAGTACCTCTCAATAGAAATGTATTAAACTACTGAAATTTACAAAAATGTGATTGAATTTTTAAAACTCTTCTACTGGTAAAAGATTCCAAACCCCTCACCTGTCCTCGATGGAAAGTTTACATGACTTCATTTGTAGTACACTTAAGAAATGGCAAATTATGGGAATAAAAATCAGATGAGTGGCTACCAGGTGCTGGGGGATTGGCATAGGATTTTGATTTCAGGTCAGTCCAGGAAGCTTTTTCGAGTGATGGAACTCTCCCATACAGCCTGATTGTGATGGTAACTTGAAGATATCATACATTTACTAGGCATTAACTGTAGATTTCACAAGAATCGATCTTACTATATATGAAATATGTTTTGATCAATATGAATTTTATATAGAGGAAAAGAGACTACAGAGAATTGAATGACTTATTTGTGGAGTAGAAGCAATGAGATTAGATATGTAGAGCAAATTGAGTGGTAAAGTCTGGGGCGCATACACAGTTGGAATCTAGTGTTATGTGATTAGAAGTGAGAAGCCATTGGGCATTCTTTAAAACAGACAATATGGCTCCCATGAGAAGGAAATATAGATTTGGTATTGGCTTTGAAGATCATTTTATGGGTCATCATTTTTCATGCAAATAACTTAAGCATATGCCAAAGTGGTTAAATAATGTTTTCAAGGTCACACAGGTGGTCAGGGGACATTTTTTACATTTGTCCATGTTGTCTTCTCTGGATTTGAGTAAGAAAACCAGTTTGGGTTTAGACTCAGAGAACACTGATTGGTGTTAAATGGACAAGGCCAATTGAACACATGGAAACCTAGTAAGGAAATAACATTTAGTGGAATTAAGTGGTAACACCACACCATTTCTATAAGGCTTGAAATTTATTTGAGTGGTTACTGGTCAAGATGGCGTTATACAAGACTGGACATGAACATGTTGATGTAGTTGTAGAGACCACCTCTCTGATTATTATTAATGAAGGCAGAACCTTCACTCCCAGGATTCTGAGAGCATTGGGCCCAACTTTATACTTTTTTGTTGGTAATCTGACCAAATACATTAGGCTTTTATCCTATAGATTATAAAAGAAAAATAAAAAGTTTTCTCATTTAGTTGAGACATGTAATCCTGTATTTTAGAAGGGGCAAGGAAGAGGCAACACTGAAAAACTTTTATGTGTAAAAACATGCTGTGCTGTAGATTATGTGAGGCCTTCCAAAACTATAGAATTTACTGTTTGTGGAAGTTTTATTAACACATACTTCACCTAGTGAAAAATGCATCCTTTTACCATAAGCAAATGGTTTTTAATGTAAATATTTTTTGCCAGTCCTGGGGCTTGTGCTCAGTTCCTGAGCACTGTCCTTGGGCTTTCTCAAGGCTAGAGCCACAGCACCACTTCCGGCTTTCTCTATGTATATGGTATGGAGGAATCGAATCCCGGTCTTTGTGCATGGTAGGCAAGGCCCCAACCCCTAAAAATAAATACTTTCTTACCTCAGAAATAAATGTTAGCCAGACAGTGATGGCTCATGTCTATAATTCTAGCTATTTAGTAGGCTAACATCTGAGGATCCCACTTCAAAGCCAGTCAAGGAAGTTCAAGTGGTAGAACACCAGCCTTCAGCAAAAGTGTTAACTATCCAACACAGTAACCAGACTCTGAATTCAAGCCCTAGTAGTAACACACACACACACACACACACAGTCACACACACTTATACAAACAAATAAAATGGAAAACATCCACAGAAGCAGAATTCACAGTTTCTCCATTAATTACATTCTTCAGCACCCTAATTCATTTTCTGTGCCTGTACCTTCCTGCTTCATTAGCATATGAAAATGCTACAATGAACTGTTGTAATTAAGACAGGCAATAACCAAGGTTGACAACGATGAGAAAAATCAGAAACCCTACGCACTGCGGATATGATGTTGAATGATGTATGCCGCCTTTTAAAGTTCTGGAATTTCTTCAAAGTTTAAATATAGGTGGAGAATATGAGCCACAATTAGGCATTTTAGTTATATACTGAAGGAAAATGGGGTAGAGGGAGAGACCTGAGAGAAATTTCTCCATTGATCATATTCAAATAAACAATGAGTACCTGTAAAATATTTAACATTATTATACATCATCCTTTTAAACCAATGCTAGTTAAAGGTTATTATGGGTTCAACTTAAATGTAAATCTGTTATGCTATTGTAGATATTATGTACATTTGATTTGCATGCAAATACAAATACATATGCTGGATAATTTTCAAGGTTGTGTGTGCATTTAAATGTATTCAATTACTAGCAATGATATTTCATTTTCACTTGGCAGACAAGCACCAGGATGGATGTGCTTCCTCAAATAATTTGTTTTTTTTTGTTGATGGCTTTTGTGATTTATTCCTAGTTTTATTGATGTATGACAAAAGTGCTACCAATGTTGAAAAATTTTGGAAATTCCATTTGGGTTTAATCTATATTTAAGACCTACTAAATAGTCAGATTTTTTTTTTTTTTTAGCAAAGTTACTTTCCTACTTGGCACATTGAGCTGTAGGAAGTCATAACCCCTGTTTTGCAAAAAGAAATTTTGATACTCATTTCCATTTACACCAAAATGTTTTTCATTTTTGCAGTGATGTAAACAGAACTCAGGGCCTCTTGCATGCTAAGCGGTTTACCACAAGCTACATCCCAGTCTCCACGAGCCTGTCGCTTCTCTTTCCTAATGCAGGTGAGAAAGTTCTGCCACACTTCTCACTACACCCACGGACACCAAATTGTGTTTCTATTGTTTTAAGATTCACAATGTTGTAACTTCCTTACAAGTTATTGTGGGTAGTGGACTTTAATTAGTTCTTACTAAAGGATCATTAAGTCTTAACTCTGATTTATCGCTTGTCCAGTGTTGTGAATAGGAATTTTTAAAAAATGTATACTTCTGTGGTTTTCTATCTCATATTTTTTCTGAGGCAGGCTCACACTCCTCCTGTCTGAGCTCTCCAAACACACAATAAGTGACCACCACCATGCTTAGCTTTATTTCCTGAATTTTGACACATTTCTTGCTTTTATAATGAAAAGAAAATATGGTCTAATTTAAAAGTATTAAGTCACAGACTGGGAGTTTGGCCTGTTATGGTAGTGTGCTTGTCTAGCATGCACGAAGACCCAAGTTCAATTCCTCAGTACCACATACATAGAATAAAAGCCAGAAGTAGTGCTGCAGCGCAAGTGGTAGACCTCTAGGATTGATAAAGCTCAAGGACAATGCTCAGGCCCTGAGTTCAAGCCCCAGGACTGGCATAGAAAGAAATGTTTTAAAACAATATTCTGTAGTACCACAGAGAAATCTGGGACAGGACTGGCAAAAAAAGTATTAACTCACACAGTTTGGGTTTTTGTTCTTATTTTTGTTTCTTTTTTGAGAAAATGTTTTAAAAATGGGCAGGGAGCATGGCCTAGTAGTAGAGTGCTTGCTTAGCATGCATGAAGCCCTGGGTTCAACTCGTTGGTACCAGTACCACATACACAGAAAAAACTAGAAGTGGTGCTGTGGCTCAAGTAGTAGAGCTCTAGCCTTGAAGAAAGCCCAAACAGTGCTCAGACCCTGAGTTCAAGCCCCAGGGCTGGCATAGAAAGAAATGTTTTAAAACAATATTCTGTAGTATCTCAGAGAAATCTGGAACAGCACAGAATTAAAAAAAAAGTTGTGCTACTCTCAATTTAGAATCATCATCATCATCATCATCATCATTTTATTATTATTATTTAATGTCCAAAGAATTGTCATTACCCTTAAAGTATGGCTAGTTCAATCAGTCTTAATTCCTGACTCTCTGTCTCGGGTTTCCTTTGACAGTGTGCCTTTCTTTCTCTTCTGTGGTTAACATACTTTTATGTTTTATTCAATAATTTCGTTGCTGCAGTAATTTTGTACTCCAGCACTATCATTTTCATCCCCTTGATGTTTATGTTGTAAATTTATTTTATTTGACCTTCTAAAGATTATTCTGTAAGCCTTTGACTTTTATTTTACTATGTCTATTTGTCACAAGCATTTATTATGGTAAGGAGTCAAGAAATTGTAGTTTTCCTGCAGTACAACATGAGTGTTCTGTGTCGCTTTGGGCATTTTGTTTGCACAGAATTGGGTCATTACACCTGAAGAGAGTCTACAGAAACCTCCCACCCACTTCCTGCTTGTCTTTCTCCTGTCCTGTCTTGCCTTGTCTTGTGCATCTGCATGAGGAGTCTGTTAGTGTAAGTTGGGTTTTAAGCAGTTTGGTGAAGAGTGGAAATGTTGGAAGATAGGGCAAATGTGCCTAAAGGAAGGCTAGTGATTTTTATGAATCTGAGTGACGTGATCATTAGATTTTTCTAATAATACTACAAAAAACATAGTAAAGCCTGAGAAATGCACACAGTTAAATCAAAATAAAGCTGTTTTACTACAAGCAAAAAGTACTCAAAGAACACAACTACATAGAGATAAAAATTTATGACTCTATAGACATGTTTCATTACATAGATTAATATGTATCTATGACATACAAACCCTCAGGCTAATTTTAATTATGTTCTAAAATCTAAGTGCCAGTGATTGTATATAGAGATTTCCTTCTTGAATACTTGTTTGTAAAACACATCATTTGAAATATGATGTAAAAATCAATGTTAATAAATTCTTTAATAAAAAAGAATTATGTATTTCAACCAGTTGTTGATAGGCAGGGGATATTTAGCATTCTGGCATGCCTTCATGTGAAAATTGAACAAAGCGCTTGAGTCTATGGATAACACAAAAACACTATAATAAACAGGGTTACATGGATATGGTAGCTTGGCTATTATATCCTGAGAATACGCAAAATGAATTCTAGGATATGGAAATAAGAAGTTTATCTTTGTGACTATTGTTCTCAATGTATTATGTGCAATTATTTCTTTTCTCTTTTTTCCCCTTATGGTTAACCTCATACGATTACTGTATCTGACTTTGTTCCCTGGTGTACTATATATACATTTATTTGTTTATTTGAAATAGGAAAGGAAGGGGGAAAGCAAGATGATTGGGAGGGGGTTGGGGGAGAGAAGGGGGACAAAAACATGAGAAGGGATATCAATGTTCAAGAAGTAATGCACCTACTACTTCATAAATGTAATTGTAACCCCTCTATACATTACCCTGACAATAAAATAAAGAAAGAAAAAGAAAAAGAAGTAGAGAACTATTGAAAGTAAACATGTCATTTACAAAATGCAAAGATTGAATGAAGATTTTGATAAAAAAAATGTAGTAAAAGAATATCAAAGCTGGCTGGGACTTTGGTCTAGTGGTAGAGTGTTTGCCTAGCATGCAATAAGACCAAGGTTCGATTCCTTGATACCACATATATAGAAAAAGCCAGAAGTGGTACTGTGGCTTAAGTGGTAAGAATTTTAGCCTTGACAAAGCCAACAAGAATATCAAAGCTACTTTCCTATTGTTTATGTTTGGTGATTGTTAGTTAATATTCCCTGACATTCTGTCCTTAGCTCCTCCCATTGAATTTCCCATGGAAGCTTGCAACTTCACCGTGCCTTGGAGAGTCACCTGGTCTCCACCCATCTAACCTTCTGCCATCAACTTCTATCCACTTGGTTGCCCCATCTTTCCCTCCTGTCTCTCCCTCTCCCAGAGACAAGATGGCTCCCCTAATAAACCTCCTTATATCTCTCCTTCTGGCCTGTCTCTGTGGTCTTATGTGCTGGTTTCTTACAGAGATAAAAAGATTGCTTGGGTGTGTTAACATTGTGAAGGAATTCTACAAAATAAAGGTAGTAAATGTCACTTCGCAAATCCCACATGCAGCCAGCAAGACATCACAGGAAGGCCCATTCCTCCTCTTTTCCATCTCATCCCATCCTGTACTCTCCCTGCCCCCATTCCTCCTCTCCAGTCAGGCAGGGATTAGTTTGCTCTTCTGGAAAGTAAGCCTGAGGTTTTCCTATGGGCCAGGATGAACAGGGATGCATAGCTGGGCATCAGGCCAAGATGTTGCAAATCTAAAATCTCTGAGAGACCATTATACATGGTTTTCTAGGAAATGTGTTCTTCTAGAAAATTCCATGTAATCTCCAGTGAACAGAACAAAAGGCAATTGTTAATCTCACGATTTGATCATCCAACATTAGTTGCATTCCCTGAGAAACCAAATTTCCCTTTTAACTCCAGGCTTCCTAGGAAGAGTAAATGGGAAGTGGGAGCCCCTTCAGAGAACAGCAGGTAGGGCAGGCTCATAAAACAGAGGCCGCCTGTGCTCTGTGGTCATCTGGCAGCACTATGAATCAGTCTCACAGAGACCAGCACCTTTGATCTACTTGAAAGGCTGCAGATGAGAAATACAAACTTGAGTGACCTTTTTACTTTTCTGCTCCAGCAGTCATCACCCCTTGGGTCTTTGAACACTCCCAACCCTCTGCCCCCCTTTTATTTCTCTAAAATTCCATTTGGCTTCAGATGAATCCATGTGCTGTCTGTGATTTTACTATCTCTGTCCTCATCCATTCAGCAGCAGCCAAGTGTGTGTTGTCATTTTTTATGAACATAGTTCCACAAAATGATTTTGCAAAGGGCACCTGGAAACTATATAAATGCCTTTAACTAGAAGGAGAGAAACACCCCCCCACACACACACTCCAAATTTTTGCTTTTCATAATCTTTTCTTGGTCATAGGACTTGAGCCATAGCTTTACTTCCAGTTTTTCCTACTTGTTAATTGTAGATAAGAGATCTCACGGATTTTTTTGCCTGGGCTTGCTTTGAACCATGATCCTCAGATCTTAGCTTCCTGAATAGTAGGGATTACAAGTGTGAGACACCAGCATACTGCTAGAATTTTCTTTTCTTTATAAGGAAAAGCATACCCTTGGTTTCAATGTTTAGCCAAACAGTGATGGTAATTTGTTAAAATCTGATGTGTTTGCACGTTCACTCTTCTTGGATGGCTGTCATTCGTTTTCCACAGGTGCTTATAGTTTGTTCTCTTTCTTGGGGTTTGGCTTAATTGCAACTCTAGCAAGAAAGTTAAAGTTCTTAATTTCTCTTTTGAAATAGTACATCTCTATATCTGTTTTAGTATGTTGTATCGAGTTATTCTCCCAGGTAGTTATTTAAATCACACATACATAAATAAAGAAATGCACACACACACACACACACACATATAAACATGCATTGCATTTATATACTCATATATAATGGAATACATACTATATATTATATAGTTATATATAAAGAAATAAGTTTATATTTATTCACTTTTTCTTAAATTGGAATATTCTTTATAAGATGGTTTTTTTCCAGAATATCTGTCAGGGAATGGGTTATCTTCTAAATGTGTTCATGTCTTGGAGTTGTGCTGGGCATATAATAGGTACTCACTAAAATATATTGGATGAATAAGAAATAAAGTGCATTCTGGAAATGTAAGTACACTTAGCAAATGGATTTAAATTAACAGAAGAAATAAGATTGAGGAATTGTAGATGAACGTAATACAGTGGCTCTCTTTGACTTAGAAGAGCAAACATAGTTCACATGTCTAGCATCTGAATGCTTGTCTTAGTTGCCCCTTCACTTGAGCTCATTTTCTGGGAAGTATTTTGTGAATGGACAAGACCACATTTGTGCTGGAGTTCTATTTTACTTCATCTTGTGTCCCTATTGGAGATTAGTCCAGTAGATGAATCAGCATTTCTTCCAACCTCTTCACCACTTTCTCATTAACTTTTCATTCTTCATTTCAAGCCACCAGCCAACCAGCAGAATAGAGACCATATTTTTTCCCTCAATGCCTTCATGCTGAAACTAATTTAAAAATAACTTCCCAATTTACTTATCTGCATTCCTGTGCCACTCTTTTCCATTTCAATTTATGCTTTGCCATTTCAAGTTAAAGCTGTCCTTCAGAATTCATATTTTTAAAACAAATGTTTTGGTTAACATGGTATGTAAAAAAAAATCCTAAGATAGATTCACTTCTGATTGCACCAGATTTAAAGACTGTTTACAAATGAGCAAATTCATTATGAAGGCCCTTCTTCCAAAATTTTGCCATTAATTTTAAAGCCTAAAGACTTAACTTTTTAAAATAATTAATTGAAAAATTCTGGAAATCAAAATAAAATACAAATCAGAGGTTGTTTATTGGCAGCTGCTTTGTCTTTGCTCATCTTCCTCTCCTCCCTCCTCCTCCTCTTCTTCCTCCTTTTCTTTGTTCTCCTCCTCTCCCTCTTCTCCTTCTTGCTTTTATTATTCCCCATACCCATTATTTCCCTTCCTCTCCACCCTTTGCTCTTTCCCTTTCTTCTACTTCCTTCAAATCAGAAAAACGTATTTCCTTTTTATTTTTTTCTTTTATGTTAAATAACTTATTGACATTGATTTTTACATCATATTTCAAAGGTCATGCTTAACATACAAGTATTCAAGAAGGGAATCTCTCTATATAATCACTGACAGATTTTAGAATATATTTAAAATTAAGCTGAAGGTTTGTATGTCATAGGTACATATTAATGTATGTAATAAAACATTATGTCTATAGTGTATATATATATTTGAACTTTTATCTATATATCATTATACAAAGTTGAACAATAACCAAAAATGAAGTACCTGCAATCTTCAAAAATAAATTGAGATGAAAGTTTGGGGAAGATATTAACATATGATTATCAGTTATTTGTATGCTTCTAAGACCTCAACTTTCTGCAAAAGAACCATGACCATAATTGGTTCTAGTAAAATGCAGATGAAGAATTATAGAACAAAATTAAAGAAGAATAACATACCCTGTTATTAAGATGTCACAATGCTCTATTATGACATGTGCTATATTTTATGGTATTCTTATTGATGATTCTAGCAACCTTCTGACAGTTCAATATTATGAACAACCTACAGAAGGAATTTCTGTGACAAACAATTGAAATCAATGTTTACATTGACAATGTGTGAACACAGAAGGAAAACAAAACTTGTTTTTTTTTTCTGTTTTTTTGCCAGTCTTGGGGCGTGAACTGAGGGTCTGGGTACTATCCATGAGCTTTTGCAAGGCTAGTGCTCTATCATTTGAGCCACAGCACCATTTCTGCCTTTTTCTGTGTATGTGGTAGCCAAGAAATTGAACCCAGAGCTTCGTGAATGCTAGGCAAGCATTCTACCACTAGGCCAAACTCCTAGCCCACAAAATTTTCTTTCAAACCAAGATTCAATATTTTTCTATAAATCATATTGATTGAGGGGCTGGGAGTTTGGCCTAGTGGTAGAGTGCTTGCCTAGCATGCACGAAGACCCGGGTTCAATTCCTTGGTACCACATACATAGAAAAGCCAGAAGTGGTGCTGTGGCTCAAGTGGTAGAGCACTAGCCTTGAGGAAAGCCCAAGGGCAGTGCTCAGGCCTTTGTTCAAGCCCAGGACTGGCAAAAAAATCATATTGATAGAACTTATTTGTTGATTTATAACATTTCATAGAAGTTTCAAGAATTCATGAAGGGCATGTACTATTTATATTGGGAAAACAGAACTTGAGAAAAAAATTCCCAATTTTTCGAGGATAAAACTATTGTTGGGGAATGATTGCTGTCCTTAATGTGCTATGTTATCTCATCTCTTTTGCTGTTCCTTTGTTATCTCATATTGACACAATATCTCACTTTGTTATCTGATATATTGGATACATTTGTATTTGGTTACTTGAAATTGGACAGGGAAGTGGGGGAAAACCAAGAGAGGGGTGGGGGGGAGGGTAATAGGACCAAGACATGTGGAAGGGTATCAATGTATGTGAATTAATGCACCTTCTATCTGGCAAATATCATGTTACCCTTTTATTAAATACAATAAAAAAATAAATAAAAACTAAAAAAACCAACCAAACAAAAAAAAACTATTGTTGGGTAATATTAATATAAATAAGCATTCTGTGTATCATACCAAAGCACAATGGAGAAAAGAAACATAAAGAGAACAGTGTGTGTAGGTACAGGTCACAACCTTATGGGAGATTTAACACCTACACTGTGTAAGACATCAATCTGACATTTGCCAAGGCTACGCTCAATCTTATTCATCAACGTTGTGAATAACGGTACAAAATTTGGGTGATGAACTACAGAGAATCAAAATTATCTTACGCTTCAGATTTGGAATTATATCTGAGGGCCAGTAGTTTGGCCTAGTGATGAGTGTTTGCCTAGCATGCACCAAGACATGGGTTCGATTTCTTGATACTACATACATAGAAAAAGCTGGAAATGGTGCTGTGGCTTAAGTGGTAGGTAGAGCTCTAGTCTTCGGAAAGCCCAGGGACAGTGCTCAGGCCCTGAGTTCAAGCCCCAGGACTGGGGGAGGGGAGAGATGCTAAAATTGGATCTGATAGTTACATCCTGCCGAGGGCTTGCAGCTATATTTTTCTAATTCAAATATAGACAGCAGTTATCAATAACCATTATAGGTATAGGTCTCTGCTTTCAAATAACCCAAGCTATGTGTAGTAGATATTATAGTTCTATCCATAGATAGTGGCTCATACCTACAATCCTATCTAACTAGAAAACTGAGATGGATTATGAGGATTGTAGTTCAAGGCCAGGCTAGATAGTATAGGAAGTCTACAGAGTGGGAGAAGATCTTCACCAACCATACAACAGACAAAGGTCTCATATCTAAAAAATTGAATCACTCCAAAACTAATCTACAATGTAACAACCATCCCATTAAAAGATGAGCCAAAGACTTAAAGAGAGTCTTCTCTGAAGAAGAAACAAAAATGGCCTATAGACACATGAAGAAATGCTCAACATCTCTGGTCATAAAAGAAATGCAAATCAAAACAACTCTAAGATTCCACCTCACTCCAGTTAGAATGGCCAGGATCAAGAAAACTAATAACAACAGATGCTGGAGGGGATGTGGCCAGGAGGGATCACTACTACACTGTTGGTGGGCGTGCAAACTCGTTCAACCACTATGGAAAGCAGTATGGCAATGCCTCAAAAGGCTAAACATAGAACTCCCTTATGACCCAGCAATTCCACTACTGGGCATTTACCCAATCATCCAGAAACAAGGACATACTAAATCCACTAGCACAACAATGTTCATTGCAGCACTATTTACCATAGCAAAGATATGGAACCAACCTAGATGTCCCTCAGTTGATGAATGGATCAACAAGATGTGATATTTGTACAATGGAATTCTATGATTCTGTCAGAAAGAACGGCATTGCCCCATTTGTTAGGAAATGGAAAGACTTAGAAAAAATCATATTAAGTGAAATAAGCCAGACTCAAAGGAACTTAGGCTCAATGGTTTCCCTCATTTGTCATGATCAGTAGAAACCTTGGGCTCTCCTAGTAGAGATTTGCAATAGAGCAAACCTTGATACATAAGGCCATATAGTATGAAGCTAAATGAAAGGACCTCTAGGGTATAGAAACAAAAGCCATATAATGAATGATTGTTGTCCTTAATGTACTATGTTATCTCTCATCTCTTTTGCTCTCCTTTGGTTATCTCATATTGTTACAGTATCCCACTTTCTTACCTGATATATCAGATAAATTTGTATTTGGTTATTTGAAATTGGATAGGGAAGGGGGGAAAACAAGATGAGGGGTGGTGTGGGAGTGAGGGAAATGGGGATCAAGACATGTGAAAGGTATGTGAATTAATGCACCTCCTATCTGGCAAATATCATGTAACCCTTCTATCAATTACAATAAAAAATATGAAAAAAAGACTCAATCATAATAAATATATGTGGGAAGAAGGAAGAGGAAGGTCATTATTCATTCCGGCTCAGGCAAAAAAAATGAAATCCTATAACTACAAAAAAAATAAATAAAAAGAGCTGTGAGCATAGATTACATGGTGGGGTACCTAATTAATAAGTGCAAGGCCTGAAATGCTAGTGTCACAAAAGGGGGAAAATAATAATTGTAGGATGTTACTTCATAATGTTATAAATTCAGAAATAAGGAGTCTTGATTCTTTATGATTTGTGTCCTTACCTAGAATAGTGGATGTAGTATGGGAAACATGAGTGGGTGGGAGGCCATAGTTAACTGCACAAGGTTGTCCTCTAAAATCTTGTTCCAGAGTGGTCTGTAGTTGTCACTGTAGAATGTGAATTGATCTGCCATGGTCACCAAGCTCATAGCTTGTCCTAAGTTTTCGTCTTGGTGTTACATGTACTGTGTGATTGATAGATATGTAGTATTGTGTGTTCATACCATATTATAAAATGTCCCTGTATTCCACTTATCCCTTTCTGTCCTGAAATCCCTGACAAGAATTATTTATTGTACATTAGTATAGTTCTGCCTACTCCAGAAAATCCTGTAATCAGAACTAGAGAGTACACAGTCTTTTCAGTCAGCTGCAAAGTACCTCCAAGTCTTTCCCATGGTTTGGTAGCATATTTATCTTTACCCTGAGTAATATCCCAAGAGCAGGATACAACACAGATTACTTAATTTTTGCCTAATGCAAGGACATATAGTTTGCTTCCGAATGTCTTCTCAGTTTATAAAGTTTTTTGTTTAGACAAAAAACTGATTTTGTTAATTAGCTGAACTGCAAGGTTATATAACAAGTGTATGCTAAGGTTTGTTAGAAATTATGCTCCTAAGTGAATCTACCATTTTCCATTACCAGCATGGTGAAGAAGAGTTCCTAGGACTCCACTTGTTGGTGTTTTATGCTTCTTCTTCTCATCAGTCACTATCGAATTCTTCATGAGACATGCTTTTAATTATAGAAATGATTAGGTGCTATCTTTAACAAAATAATTCATAAGGCATAGTAGATTCTACTTACATTCATAGCATTGCCCATAGAAAAATGTACTTACATTAAGTGTATTGCAGATAATGAGCAAGGAGTTATTAAAAACAATAAAAAGGTAGATGAAACATGCTGGCACTTTTCTTCACATATATCCCAAGGATGTTAATGACAATAATATTGGAGATTATTACATGAGACATGTTTGCCCTATGAAGGCAGGCACAGTAGAAGATTACACATGGCACTCTATTAATAGTCAACTTTATTTTTAATAACTATATTGCTACTTCTTGAGGATCATGTAAGGATGATGATGCTGAGATGTTAGCAAACTCTTTCTCATCTGTTATGTCACAGTAGATATTACATGATAATTCATTAAATTTTTGTGTTTTTGGACTTAGCTTGTTTTGGTAGTGGTATACTTATTACTGAGAAGCCTAATCGATCCCCATTTCTACCCTTTATGGACAAACATAGGTAGCCTTAAGGTCGTAGAATAGTATAACAAAGATCTTTTAAGTCACTTGAGTTTCGAACTGCCTTGATGTAAATTGATGACAGATCTATTCAATTTCTACTGAATTGTAGTATGCCAAAGAGTATTGCATATCCTCTACATATAATCAAGATATTCAAGTCATTTGAGTTGTGAGTTCTTCCATAATCAGGAAGTAGTTTTATTGTGTCTAATTTCATATATACTCTGGATCTTTATTTGTCTCTGCCATGTAGATAACAAGGAGTAGGAAACTTCAACATCCTACGGAATATAAAGTTCAATAATAATTTAAAATAGAGGGAATTTAGTTCAGGGGAGTTGTGAAGAAGCTGGGAGTTAGTGATTTAACTAAGATTACACAATTGTGAGGTGATGTATCAAGTTAACAAGTAAGGGATTGCCTTGAATTTGAGTACTCTGGAAATAAATGAAATTGAGGTAGGTTTTGTCAGATGGGAGACAGAATAAGAAGGATGCAGAAATGTGAGGAAGATGCAGGGGGTAGAGCTTGGATGGCTTTTTCTCTGCTGGGTCTTCTCCCCTGGCCCAGAGTCATCCACTGGGAAGATCCAGAAGAAATCTAATACAAGCAGGACCCAGTATACATAGCCTGCAGCAATGTTGCAATGAAATTCCAAAGCAGCAGGAAAGAAAAATGCTGCATGGTGGGAACACCCATTGTGGCCAAATGCTATTTTGCATAGCTGCAGATTGGACTCATTTTCCATGCATATTGATACATCAAAACCTTCATTGGCCTGAGTTCTTCTCATCAACTTCATGTGCATTGCTTTCACTAAGTAAAACAAATGATTCACATGTGGATCTCACAAAAGGGAGCCTTTACTTTGGGCTTTATATTTTGGCATTTCTTTAACTTAAAATTCATAAAGCTGATTTCTATCCCTTTTCTACATTTAGTGAATTATGGAAATTCTCAGGCTTTTAAACGTTATTTTTTTACATTTTAGCCTTAAAAAGAAAAAATGTTCAAAAAGATATTCCATAATAATTTGATTATTAAAGTAATACAATGCACTTCTCAGTAATGTATTCTGTACATATAAAATGTCACTAAATTGGAATATAATATATGCTTCTATGCCACTGATATGCCAAAATTCTCTAGGAGATAGCTTTCTTTCCACCCCGGCTTCTACTTTATACTGCTTTTCAATAGATGCCTAAAGTTTCCTGCCTCCATCTGTTCACTAGGTATTATCATTTGATACACAGAAATAAGGTTTAGAAATTTTAACTAGTTGGTCTTTCCAGACTTTAAATGTTTGATCTTTAAATTTAGTTTTTATTCCAACAAACTGCTCTTTCGTGATCATAACACATTCTGGTAACATTCTCTCTACATTTTTCCCCAGATGATATCATTGGCTAATATACTGCAGCGTTTCTTTTATTGGGTCTGATGCATTGTTCTTGGGCATCTTTATTGAATGACTATATACAGCTTATCAGCTCATGTTCTGGCTGTTAACACTTGACTCTGGGAACTCAACTTTAAGAAAATCTCCATGTCCTACAGGAAGCCTTGCAAATTTATATACATAGCAAAAATCATTGTTCATTACAGACATCTTATATGCAAAATATTATGCATGAATATAAAACTTTCACCATCTGTAATATTTTGCATGTAAAATATCTGTAATGAGCAAGGATATTTGTGACCCTAATCAATGTCTTATTTCAATGATATTGGAACAGAGCAATATTATTTTAGTTTTACTTGTTAAAAAATTTTATTGGATACATGTTAGACCGAGGGGTTAGAGTTACATAACTAAGTCAACGAGTATATTTTTTGTTGAACACAAGATTGTTACATAAGCTGAAGATGATTTAAGTAAAGCATGTGAAACATTAAACCATATTAATATGAAAGTGATGGCCCATTTCATTCCTAGAATAAGGGGAAGGGAGATCATTAAAACAAACTTAATGTATCCACTGGTTTGAAAAATAAGTTCATGATGACAAAAAGAATTTGTCCACCTTGTTTAGCATGTTGAACTCATTAGGTTAACAACAATCACCAGTAAGTTATTTTCTCTTCGATCACTTGTTAGGTTACCATAATGGAATACTAGAAATCAGAGAGCTGAAACAGTGGCTTTTCCCCCACTCTGCTCAATTTTCAGAAGCCTGATAAGAGTAAGGTAAGTTTAATTCTGAGGCCTCTTGTCTTGGTATGTAGGTGATAACCCTCCCTCCATGTACTCTCAAAATCTCTTTACAAAAATAATATGCTGAAAGAGTCTGGGAACAGGCTTCTTATGAGGATACATATCCCATTGCCAGAGCTCCTTCCCTGATGTAATTTTAATTTGGTCCCAAAGTTACCTTACCTCTAAATACCATTACAGTATGGGCTATGGCATCAACAAAGAAATTTCAGTGAGGTACAAACGTGTAGTTCATAACACCCGACTAAGCAATCTTCGGAGGACTGTTTAGTTTGAATCCCTGCCATAAATTGAAATGAGGAGTCGTAGAGTTGGAGCTGAGAGTTTGATGTACCAGGAGTTCAGGTCAATAAAGAACAAGACAATCCAGTATACAGAAGTAGGACAGGATGTTACAATAACAAGCCAACCAGATCATCCCACTCAGACTTCTGAAGTCTGAGTGGGATGAACTGAGAAAGAATCTCCACGCAGAAGGGAGGCATCAGGGTGAAAGTTGATCAAGGGAGGATAGTCCAGGAGCTACAGAAAACTCTCTAGTGCTTCAGAGAAAAGCCATGGCTGTTTTATAACAACAGAGGAGCAAATGCTGGGGTAGGACTTACATCATTTGGCTTTTGGTTTATTTGTCACTTTGACTTTACCACATGGGATAACACAAGTTCTTCCATTCAACTATGGAAATTCTAGGTATGCTGTTAGAAGGAAACCCTGAATAAGAATGCTCAAGGACAGAACATGTGCCTGCATCATGAGGCATTCAACTTGGTCAGATGACTCCTTTTTCAGAGTATCATTTTATATCAGAGAACAAGTTTACAAAAATGATCTTCCACAGCTCAGCAATTTTGATCACAACAAAGAGTCTTCTCTTTTTTGTCACTGTCTCACTATATCTTGCTTCACTGAGGGAGGCTGATCTACTCCTGGGGTCCCACAGGACACTGGATTTATTTCATCTCAGGGTCATCTACAGCCTCTGCTTCTTTGCTGAATTTCCTGCATCGGATACAAAAAATAGAAGTGTGGAGAAAGTACTAGAATGTAAGGTAGATGTGGAACAAATTATTCTGACCTACATTTCACTGGCTATCATTCAAATCAATGGGGCCCCAGGAGCTCCAAGTGTGGGTAGCAATGTGTACCCAAGTGGTAGGTATCAGAGAATGGTAAAGGCACGTGTTGTCTTTGCTGTATTTTTACTCTCCGTCCCTCTTCAACCTTTTCTTTATCAAGTGAATGGCTCTGGAAAAGCAGACCCCAAATCTTCTCCCACTGCCCTATCATGTGCTTCTAAGTTTAGCAATATAATTGCTAAACGATTGCTGAGGTAAAATCTGAAGTATAGCCTTTATGTGCACAAACTTACTTTTTATGGTTTGGAATATTTTGTGAGTATGAACAAAGAATGCAATAGAAACCATTTGTGGTTAATATAAAACAAAAAATTAATTGTAGCTAGTAAATTTCAAAGATGTTCTTGAATAATCTTAGTATGAAATGTGCTATTATTTAAGAATTCAAGTTAGGATTCCTTATGACTATTTGCATATCATAAAAACTTAATCTTTCTCATGCATTCATATTTCAAAAGACAGATCTTGTTGAAGAAAGAACTTGTCAGAGGTCTTTTAAGAGAAAGCCCAAGGGCTACCAACTTTGAATAATACTTCAGAGCAATCTTGTAGGAGAGAGAGGAAACCTTCACTTTTTTAGTTAATTCTAGAACTATACTCTGTAAGATAGTAGCTATTAGCCACAGTAACTATTTAACTAAAATTAAAGTTAAAACAAAAATTCTAAACTGGGAATTGATGGTTCATACTTGTAGTCCTATCTACTCAGGAGGCTGAGATCTGAGGATGAGGGTTCAAAGACAACTCAGGCAGAAAATTCTGTGAGACTCCTACTTCCAATTAACAGCCAGAAATCCAGAAGTAAGGCTGTGGTTCTATCCATGTTGCTGTGAATTAGCAGTGATCTGAAAATACAGATTGCTGACCCAGAGTTATGGAAAAAAGAGAAGTGGAGACAAAGAACTCTGATCAGAGGAAACAGTCCCAGTGAGAAAGGAATGATGGCATGTCATCTCTTTCCTTTTGTTTCTTCTATTCAACCCTGCTTAGTACATTAAAACAAAATAAAGCTTGATAAAATGGATTTTTGCTTTAATGACTGGAGAATGGAAGCTAGTTCATTGGTGATTTTTATTTATTGTTTACACTAGCATAAAGATTGTGAAAACTACTTGAAGAAAGCTATTATGGCTGGTGTGAATGAGTGTAATCAATTAAACCCACTGCAATTTAATTTAATCTGTAATATATAAATAGCAAATTATGTTGGTCTACACTTGTAATATAGAAGCCAGTCCAATGTGGCACTAATGCTTCTCTCTGTCTCTTTTCTCCTCTTTTCTATCTTAAAAAAAATTGAGTTCCTGGAGCATTCCTTTTTTTTTCTTTTACAAGCTAACAAGTTTGATGTGGCTCTCTGTCTTATTCCCTTCCAGGCTTGCAGCTGTTTTGGCAACAGAAGAAAAAATCCCCATAACAAATCAAATAAAAGCCCTTTCTGTGAAGAGGAATTGAAAACAGCAGGCCTCAAAGAGGACTGCACATGAGATGCCTTGTTCTGGCTTTCAACACAACTCAAATCAGAAACACATTACCATAATCTGAAACAGCCCACTGCTAACACAAGACAGATGGTGGGTAATAACCCATGCATCATTAATAAATAAATTCCAGCATTAAAGGCTTTACAAAGTATGACAACATTATCTGGGTACAATTACTGTCCCTCTCCCACCCCCAACATCATTTCAGTATGTTATGGGCTATGCTAGGTTTATTTTTAATTTTTTCCTCCTCCAACTGCACAGATCTGAAGAAGTTTAAGTACAACACAAGTTCGAACCAGATGAAACCTATCTCAGTGTACAAGACAGGTCTAAAGCTCCAGAAGGGAAAAATAAAATAGCTGCCAAAGTGCAATGGCTCACATGTTCTCCAGCTGGATCAGCCTATAGTGATTTAATACCCTGCCCTCCATAGGTTGGCCTCGCCCTTTCTGATTTGCCCCTGTGCGTTTATCCCACTACACACTTCAAGCCAGAATCTTGGCATCAGATTTGCCACAAAGCTGAAAGATAGATGTGTAATTTCTCAGCTTTCCTTTTGCAAACGATACCATCTGTGTCTTTTTCCCCAACTTAAGGGGAAAAGAAAAAACAGCTTTTGATTAGATTGAGAAAAGTGTGTGTGTGTGTGTGTGTGTGTGTGTGTGTGTGTGTGTGTGTGTGTGTAGACAGAAACAGACACATGCAGAGATATTTAACTTAATAAATGTTGGAAACTAAAAAACTACCATAGGAATGTATCAGATATTCAGACATCTATTGCATGTATTGTTCCAGGGGATGTTTGATTGGTCCCGTGGAATAATCTCATTCTACCAGGTTGTAAGAAGTGCAGAATTGAAGTGGAGGACTATGCAGACCTTCAGGGGGTGATGTTCTTAGGATTTCCCCATGATCCTGCAATGAAGGAAGGAAGGAAAGAAGGAAGGAAGGAAGGAAGGAAGGAAGGAAGGAAGGAAGGAAGGAAGGAAGGAAAGAAAGAAGGAAGGAAAGAAAGAAAGAAAGAAAGAAAGAAAGAAAGAAAGAAAGAAAGAAAGAAAGGGCGAAGGAGGGAGTAAGGAAGGAAAGACAGGAAATAAAAAAGAAAGAAAGAAGAAAGTAAGATGTAAGGAAAGTAAGTAAAGGAGAAAGAGAGGACAGAAAAGAAGGAGGAGGGAAGGAAGGAAGGAAGGAAGGAAGGAAGGAAGGAAGGAAGGAAGGAAGGAAGGAAGGCAGGCAGGAAGGAAGGAAGAAAGGAAGGAAGGAAGGAGAAGAAGGAGGGAGCAAAGGAAAGAAAGAAGAAGATGGGGGAGGGAAGGAGGAAGGGAAGAAGGAAGGAAGGAAGGAAGGAAGGAAGGAAGGAAGGAAGGAAGGAAGGAAGGAAGGAAGGAAGGAAGGAAGGAGAGAAGGGAGAGGTCCCTCTCTGGAATAATACATTTTCTTTTTTTACAATAAACTTTCCTTCCTTTCACTTAGACTTACATGAAGGTCTATCTGCAAAACTTCCCTGATTAGCATCTAAGTTCTCACTCTCCTCTTTCCCAAACTTAAATCAATATTTTTATGTGTACATGTGTATCTACTTTCTCTTAATTGACTGTGTTTTTATCTTATTTCCTCCATTAAATTGTGAGATTCCTGAGGGTACAAACCATGTCTAATCGATGCTCTAAATTCCCCTTAGCACCCGACATAGAACAACACACTCAGGCTAAATGAAATCACAAATAGGGAGAGATGCCAGAGCCCCTGGCACTGCAACCTCGGACAGAGTCTATGAGTTCCAGGTGAGTCTCTTTCCAAGTCGGCTTTTCTTTGAGCTCCATCCAGATTTCTCTGGGAACAGCTGCTGAGGGATGGTTAGGAGGAGGTGAGTTAAGCCTTAATTGGTTCCTGAGGTCTGCAATTTCCTTCGTGATCTGAACATGATGGAGGGAATTTTAAATGGACTCTGATATTGGATCAGTTGACTGAGAATGAAGCAAAAAAAATTCCTATCGATCAAGAGGCTTTCTAAAAACAGCACTTTCTGTAAAAAAAAGAAAAAAGGAATATATCCACAACATTTTGGTGTGTTTCCAACTATCATATTTGATAGTCTCCCTATTCTATCTTGTGGTAATTCCTGAGAAGGATAATTTACTAAGTTATCATTTTATTATCATCATCATTAGTCAGGCCAGATATGTAATCAATAAGGTTTTATTTGCTCATTTGAAAGTTTGGGCTCAGATTCAAAGTTGGTAAACCAGATTTTTACCCCATTCCCTGGAGTTATAAATCCCAAAATGAATTCCCATGCATGGAAACACCAAAACCATGAAAAACTCTATGTAGTCAGCTTTCCATATCTGTGGGTGCTCTGTCCATGAATTCAACCAACCACATGTTGAAGTACTTGGGCAGAAAAATAAACTATGCAGGCACTCAACATGTACAAATATCTTACTCATCATTCTCTCTCAACAAAACAGTATAGCAATAGTTCATGTAAAATTGTGTTGCCTTTATTACAATAAGTAACCTACAGGCAATTTAAATTATATCTAGGATGGTCATAAGTACTCTACAACTATACCACCACTATGAGGTGAAGGAGCAGAAAAGAATCAAAATGCTGCTCTGGCTACACAAAGCTGTCATTTTCTTTTACTTAGGAGAGTGAAACACATCTAGGCATGCTTGTGAAATCAGGTAAAAGGCCACTCAGCAACAACACAGGTCTTTTAACAAAACAAACTCATTTATGAAGATACGACAGTGTGTGTTATGTCTGTAGGGCTGGGTGGGGATGAGCTTTGTCACCATATTGAGAAATTCCCAGGCTCTTATTAGTAACTATTGATCTTTTCTCTATGACTGCTAATTGCCTTATTTTTTTCCTCTATAACTAAATATATACAGGTTATTATAGGGTTAGATCGAGCAGCATATGTAAGAATCTTAAAATGCTACAAATTTTATGGAACGTAATATTAACCATTACTCTTACGAGATCTGAGCATCTGGGTTAGGCCCAGGAACTATATCATAGATCATTTTTCTTTCCATTTGGAAAGGGACAATATCAACACAGGAAAATGTTTGCTACATAATGTGGTAAGTGGCAACGGCATTCATTCATGCAGAGATGTTTATGGAGTCAATATTCCCCATCATTCCTTAAATGCATTCAATACTGTGAAGCCACAGATGAGAGAAAGAGGAAAAGCTCTCAGGGCTGGGAGTTTGGCCTAGTGGTAGAGTGCTTGCCTAGCATGCATGAAGACCCAGTTTGATTCCTTGGTACCACATACATAGAAAAAAGCCAGAAGTGGTGCTGAGGCTCAAGTGGTAGAGCTCTGGCCTTGAGAAAGTCCAAGGACAGTGCTCAGGCCCTGAGCTCAAGCCCAGGACTGGAAAAAAAAAGAAGGCAAGCTTTCTACTTTCACTGACTTTACAGTTTAGTGAAAGGGAAAAAGAGAGATTGATAAAAAAAATCACAGAAATAAATGCCAGTTTTCTATCACATATGAGTACCACAATCAAAGCTGTTTTAAGAAGTAATGATTGTTCTGCTAAGTGTTCATAGCAGACACATAAAACGAGAATGAATAGTTTTGTTGAACTGATAACTTGGTCATAATTACAGATTGGTGTAAGTTAATTTCAAAGGCTGTTGATTATTAACTAGCCTGGAATGAGAAGAAGAAGTAGATACATCAATTCTACTTGCAACTCACCTTTAAAAAAAATAAGAAAAAGACACAGAAAGCCTTGATGGAAGAGGGTGTAGAATTTATCCAAGCTTGTGAGTTCAGAAAGAGTGTCTATAGTGATTAATACTTTGTCTTGAATCTTAAAGAATTGTGTTTTATTGACTTATATGATCTCACATGCAGTTCTGGTTGGATTTCTCTGGTAGATAACAATGTTTAGGCTGGTTATAGCAGGCATTGGATCATAGCTCTGTTTCCTGGGTAATAACGACATAATCATAACATAGAACAGGAAACAGTTTTGCTTTTCCAACTGGGCAATGACTGGATTTTGGCTTAGGCTAAACTCAGTTGAGCTCATGTTCTGCTCACCCAATGGGGAACAGCCATAGATTTCAGGATGGTGTAATTCAACTTTTCTCTTTGTGGTCCTTTAGTCTCAAAATTATGACCTGTTGTTTGTTTTTATGAGGGTAGCATAACTTTAAAAGAATGAAAGGAGCGAGACCTGATGGGTCTATGAAGGCCTAAGCTTGGAACTGATGTGACAGGATCAAGTGATACTGATCACAGCATGTCAGAAGCCAGCCCAGATTTGAGAGAAAGCAAGGGAGGTTTCCACACCCCCAAACCTCTTGATTCCTCATCACATAGTAAAAGAGAGATACAAAACAAGAAGATTGGAACTCTTCTTGCAATCAGTTCATTTCTTGGAAATGTATGGTTTAGAGGTATGGTGATTCTTTTCAAATCCCTCTTCAAAAGAACTTAGTTATTTTTGCCAGTCCTAGGCCTTGAATTCAATGCCTGGGCACTGCTCTTGGGGTTTCTTAAGGCTAGGGCTCTACCACTTGAGCCACAGCACCATATTTGGCTTTATTCTATTTATGTGGTACTGAGGAATCAAACCCAGGTCTTCGTGCATGGTAGGCAAGCACTCTACCATTAGGCTAAAGTCCAAGAACTTAATTATTTGATACAGCAAAATAATGAAATATTATACCTTCCAGAATAGATTGGCTAAAGTACATCTGTCATCTTGATAGCCAGGATGGTCAGATTTTTTTTTCAGAACTATGACTACTCTTGGTGAGTATTTTAAAGTAGAAATACTGACAGACAGACATGCTTAAAACTTCATTAGGTATAGGCTTATCTCTTTTTCTACTTTTTTTACACATACTAGAAAAAGAGAAATTCCTAACTTCATTCCCAAATCCTATTTGGGCCATAAGTCAAGATATCACAAAGAAAGTAATTCTGGGTCCCATCTTGTCGATGACATTTCTATTTTGTTTTCCATATGTTTATTAGCATCAATTTGTCATAAGAGTATTAGATTCACATTTCCATATATAAGTATAGACTCACCACTGCTGCAATCACTTACTTCCAGGCAACTCTTCTCTCAATTCTCAAACCATTTTCAATGAGCTTCTTTTCATACATATGCATAAAATTATTTCTTTTTTTCTAAACTATAATAAACATTGCATGGGTTGCATTTATGAGTCCATTTTCTTTTCCAACATTTTTGACATTGATCATAGATTGCACTTGAACTGACTCTGTAAGATGACCAGCCTTTTCAGAATTTAGATTCCAGGAGTGAAAAATATGTTAACCTCCTAGTTTTTTGCTCAACCTAAGGTTGAATTGAGCAAAGAAGGTTACACCAAAGAAGGTTACAGAAGTTTATGAATCCTCTCCCTAGTATTAATAAGGTGGCTCTTTCACTCATATTCAGATAAAGATGTTGTGTGTGACTCTTGCAGAAATCTGAGAACCTTACAGTCTCTCAGGAGCATCTCCTTGAGTTTCTTAAGTGTGATTTCTTAAAATGCTGATTCCCTGAAGATAACATGAAATAGTATATCAGAAAATAAAATAGGACAGGCTCCCATTAGGAAATATTTCCCTCCAATTTAGCAAGTGAAGACTTGCTAAATTTTAGTGTGAGGAAGTTGGGGTAGATTTTTTCATCATTTCATCTTGCATTATTTTATATTTACATTTCTTTTCAAGCTTCCTGAGCTCAAAAACAAGGGAAAGAAAGTGACTTTCTCTGACTTTCCCTTATTCTGAACCAAAATTGTCACTACTTTCTGATGTTGATTCCAGATACTGGTGGATGGCTTCCTTCTTTATCCAATCATACTTCTCTGATGTGTAGGAATTCAGAGTGGCAATGCTTAATCAATTTCTGGTATCAGTAAATTTAGTCTAAATAATTCTAAGCATATTATAGCTATTATGAGTCATACTTCATTAAGTTTCATGTGTGATTTTTATTCACTGTGAGAAAATAGGGGAATATGACAGAAATATATGAAGATTGTAGGTTATCAATATGCTGATATGATAAATGATTAATAATTAGAGAATATTGGTGATATGTCTTATTGGCTTCATATTATTCATCTAGCTAAATGACATGTAAAAATTAGAAAGGTAAAAGTGCATCTTTCCAACTAGCTGTGTACAGATATTTTGGTTAGAGCAGAGCATCAATGGCTCATAGCTATAGAATTCAAGAGACTAAAAACTGGAGACCAGTCAATCAGCAAAATGCCAGACACTGGTTCAAATGGGAGAGAACCAGTCATGAGTGAAAATGCCCAGAAAACCCCTAAGTTTGAACACACACATGCACATGCCACACATGTGTACACACACACACACACACACACACACACACACACACACACACACACACTTGAGTCCAGACATCTTGAGGTCAATGTAGATAAATTCTTAATATTTAGATAAAGGAAATAAATACTGTGTGTGGAGGGAACAATAAAAAAACAAAAAAGATTAAACAAAAAGAAAGAACAGCAAAATGCCTAAAAACCAAACCAAAATGAAGCAAATACTTCAATTAAACCACTCTGTAAAATTTGGTGTAAAAATACATTGTCTTGTTGAAAAATGTTCTTAATAAAGACTTAATAAAGAAAATAAATGGCTAACCTAAATCTTTCAGGCAATTCTTTTTATTTCCTGTGAGCTTGTCCTGGGGCTTGAACTCAGGGCCTAGCCACTGTCCCTGAGCTTTTTTTGACTCAAGTTTAGCACTCTATCACTTGAGCCCTAGCTCCACATCTGCATTTTTTCATTGTTTACTAGACATAAGTGTCTCAAAGGCTTTTTTTGCCAAGGCTGACTTCAAACTATGATCCTTACATCTCAGCATTCTGAGTAGCTAGGATTACAGGCAGATGTTTCTATTGGTATCTTAGGCATAGGTAAAAATATTTATTGAAGAAATTAGTCAGAGACACAACATCAGGTGTTGGGGTCCTAGGAAAATCAGTCTTTATTCTTCTTCAGCCAAATTCATCATCTTACTTGGTACACATATATTAGTCACCTCTTACAAAGATTCACATTTGCAAGTTGTCTCACAATTTAATATTTTATACACTAATAGTACTAGAGTTCAACTCTCATTTATATTTGAAGGGACTACACGAGTGAATTTTAGGAAAGAAAGGTAAATGCGTTTTTTGAATTCATGGAATGTACACAAGTTCAAATTGAAGGAAATCCTGGGCAGTTGCATAGCTCACCAGTTAGTTCAAGAAAGGTCCTTTGGCACAATGTACAACAGCGACCTCTTGACATTTGTTGTTAAATACAACCACTACTGACAGACTTTTACAACTATAATATACACACATTTCAAAACCAAAGTCCTTTCATCATTGATTCAAATAGATTACTTCTTAGCATTGCAGGTAATTATTAATTTGTTTATCCATAACCTTCATCTATGTGGTTTAAGGTATTCTCTTGGATGAATTCTGCTAGTGAGAAGCATTTGTAAGACAACTAGATTGCTGGCGAATTCTGTGCTGGTATATAAGAAATAAAACTTAAACTTCAAAGCACAAAAGCTGTCAAGGACTCGAGATTCTTTAAGCTTTAAGTTGTCTATTATTGATAATTTGATTTCTTATTTAAGGTGAAGCTTATTTTTAATAAGAGGTAAATATTGTGTACCAAATTTAGAAGTGAGAAATTATAGGAAAAGAACAAAAATAATAATCTAAATATTTAATTCCTGGTGACTCTGGTTTATTTTTCTCAATTCTCCCAAATTTGGAGTGGCCTATCAGCTCCACTTTTATGGGTATTACGTCTGTGAGTTCACAGGGCCCAACGTTTATAAGAATCCAACCTTTGATTCAATGTTCTACCACCATCACATTAAAATTCTTCCATTTTGAGCAAAGAATAACACATTTTCCTTTCTCTCCAGGCCCTGTAAATTATGTACCTGATCCTGTTGCCAAATTTCATATCAAAATATTAAGTCAATTAGTTAGAAGTTAATTTATGGAGAAAATGAGAGAGGAGAAAGAAGAGAGGATGAGAGGGAATGCAAGAGAGGACAGAGTAAAGAAGGAAAGGAAGGAAGGAAGGAAGGAAAGCAAAATGGCAGGAAAGAAGGCAGGTGATATAAAATTAGACAAGAACAAAGAAGATGTAAAAAAGAAATGTAATTTGTGTAAGCAAGAGAGCAGGGCTCTGGTTCTGGATGTCTTTGACATCCAAAATTTTAATTTCAAGGTTTCCTTGGGCATGTTTCTAGAGTCTTCTTAGTGTCTTCAAAGCAAACAAATACCAGACCACACAAACATTTTCTTAATGCTTTCAACAAAACAAGCTCTGCTTTGTTTAGCATTCCATATAATTGATTCAAGCATTATCTGTTTATACTTACCACTTTGAATCTAACCCTTAATTTAGTCCCTTAATGTAGGCAGACCAGTTAAATAACAACAACAACAACAAGTTGTAGTGTAGGATGCGCTGCTTACATCATGAGCACCAGCCAATGAAGGAAAGCCAACGTCAGATAATGAGTTCAAGTTCCCATCTCAGACCAAAGAAGAGAAAAGTAAATGTCTTTGTGTTGCTTGAAATGATATGTTTAGGTACAAGTTCCACTTACTAAAGCTTCTCTCCTTGACAAAATCCTGTTCAATATCTGGCTCACCTCTCTCCTGTCACAGGCCTCTCCTGTGCCTGACCTTGTTCCAGGACCTCCTCGGCCTTTTCCTAGCATCTGATATAGGACCTTAACACTGTTTCCTCACTTGGCTTCATCTTGGGTTCTTCCAAGTCTACTCGAAGTCAGTTTCTACACTAGGGCTTGCAATCTTGGTCTTGTGTTCCCTTAACTTCCTTGCTCACATCTGGAGCTCTACTACTTGAGCCATCTCTCCAGCCCATCTTTTAGTTGATCCTTTTGGAGATGGAGTCTTGCATTCTTTTCTGCCCAGGGTTGGCTTTGAACCTCTCCCCTCAAGATCTCAGCTTCTGAATAACTAGGATTACAGGTGAGAGTCACCCAGTCTGAAAACTCTTTTCTGACAGTGGAATCCAGTGCAGGGGCTTAGATGAAATGTTCAAATCCCACTGTATCTGTCCTGGTGGTTCACCTAGTGCTTAATTCTCTGCAGCCCATATGCTCACTCAGGGCAGGGACTCGTCAATCCTTTTCTATACTGCTGTTTTCCCCCATTTTTCACTGCTCACTGCTAAGTATATTTGGGGACTTGAGTGACTTCTCTACTAAACAAGTGTTTGCTTTAATTGCAGCTGGCATCTGAAAATGACAGAAAATAACAGTAGAAACAGCAACTATGTCGGACTCCTGTGTGTGTGTGTGTGTGTGTGTGTGTGTGTGTGTGTGTCTGTGTGTCTGTGTGTCTGTGTGTCTGTGTGTATCTTGGACCTGAAGGGACTCAGGTGGCCTGAAATCAGTCTCTGAGAAGTTTTTGTCAAGACTGGCATTGTACCACTAGAGCCACAGCTTCATTTTGCCTCTTTTGCTAGATAACTAAAGATTGAGTCTCACCGGCTTTCCTGCCAGGGCTGACTTCAAAGCATAATCCTCAAATCTCTACTTCCTTCTATCCTTTACCTACATACAATCTAAACTAGGGTGACAGGCATGAACTACCACGTCCTGGTTGTGTTTATGCCCTTGAAGGCCTTATTATCCTTCTCTATTATGCTTTTTTTTTTTTTTTTGCCAGTCCAGCGCTTGAGCTCAGGGTCTGAGCACTGTCCTTGGATTTTTCTCAAAGCTAGAACTATACCACTTGAGCCTCAGCACCATTTCTGGCTTTTTCTAAGTATGTGGTACCAAGGAATTGAACCTAGGTCTTTGTGCATGCTAGGCAAGCACTCTACCACTAGGCCAAACTCCCGGCCCCCTATTATCCTTTTATAAAGAATCTGTCTGCACTTTCTCATTAATATTTGAAATTTTACCACATTCTTTTTCACTGCAAGTTCTGCATGTTTAATCAATAGAGTGAGAATTGGTTAGAGAATCTCTATACTGTAATGTTAAAGACTTGGATTTTGATTTTGTTGATCAAAAACCATTTAACAGCAGTGTATTAACATGCTTTGTCCTTACAGAGTGAGAAATCTTTCAGCAAAGAGAAGTAAAATCTTTATTAAGATACTAATGTTATATAATAACGATTTTTTTTACTTATGAGCTGATTCTGTCATAATAACCCTTGTATATCATGAAACACTGGCGTGCCCCCTAAAGGAATGGGAATGTTAAATTTGAGGCTTTGTAGATAATGTCATTTTGTTTTTAACACTAATCGAGGTATGTTCCTGCTTTAAAAAATAAATAAATAAAAATAAAACAGTGGATGTGGGAGACCCACAAAGCCTACTACAACTTTATATGTCTTTTCTTCAAGGTTCAGTGTTTTCCGAAGTAGGACAAGTAAATAAATAAGAAGAAAAGGAAAAAGAAGAAGAAATTCAGTACAATGATGGTAAGAGTTCAAGTGTGGTCTACTCTCTTTTAGCCAGAAACCACAGTAAATTAGAACATTCTGGCTATTCTCGTTGCTCAAAGCAAGATCTGTCCATCTTTGGCACCAAATCTAGATTCCCACAGTGAGGAGTGGTAGAAAACAAGAACACTACTCTTATACTCGTAAATGGGACTACAGCGATGATCCGTGAAATGATCTGTGTTCTGGAAACTTCATCCCAAGCGCCCCCACTGTAATTGTTTGTAAACTGGAGGTAAAGCAAAAGAGCATTTTACAGACCTTTCTCCAACCACCCACTGGAAAATGAGATGGCATCAGTTACCAGCTGCAAGCAGAGAGCTCGTAAGGCATGGGTGCAATATAAGCCTGTACATCAGAGCTAGTAGCTCTCCAGCTATCTAGATGTACCTGGAAACTAGTGGAAGAGGAAAAGCCGTCTTCATTATGTAGTCTCTCCCTTTCTAATCTAGAAAGCTGTGATGTATGAATGTAATAAATTAGGAACTTTGGGATCTTACTAGTATGCATCTGTATCTCCAGTATGACAGATCAATCCCTGGATTTAGGGCCTACTGTCCAATTTTGCTTATGTCAATTGTCTGTTCAAGGCCATCTGGGGTCCCGGGGAGCTTTGACATTTAAAGACATTTTTGTGTCTTTTGGAATATTTGGAAATGGGATTAAGACTTCTTACTGCCTGGAAAGATGCTCACATATATACTCCTGTCTATTTGGGAGAATAAGATCCAGCCAACACTGGGCAGAAAAGTTCACTAGACTCCATCTCCAAAATAATCAACCAAAAGCTGGCTCAGAGGTGTGGCTCAAGTGATAGAATCTAGCAAGCTTAACAATTAAGCCTGGCTAATAAAATCAAGAGGCTTTTTATGCTTCTTATCAAACCCCAATAATAATGAAAAGAAAGAAATTGTATGGTCATCCAGAAACAAGGACATACTAAATCCACTAGCACAACGATGCTCATTGCAGCACTATTTACCATAGCAAAGATATGGAATCAACCTTGTTGAGTGGATCAACAAGATGTGGTATTTGTACATAATGGAATTCTATGCTGCTGTCAGAAAGAACATCTCCCCATTTGTAGGGAAATGGAGAGACTTAGAAAAAAATCATATTAAGTGAAATAAGCCAGACCCAAAGAAACATTGGCTCAATAGCTTCCCTCATTTGTCATAATCAGTAGAAACCTTGGGCTCTCCTAGCAGAGATGTATAATAGAACAAAACCTAGATACATAAGGCCAGATATTATGATGCTAAATGGAAGGACCTCCAGGATATAGAAACAAAAGCCATATAATGAGTGATTGTTGTCTTTAATGTATTATGTTATCTCTCATCTCTTTTGCTGTGCCTTGGTTATCTCATATTGTTACAGTATTTCACCTGGTTATCTGATATATTGTATATAAGAGTATTTGGTTATTTGAAGTCGGATAGGGAAGGGAGGAAAACAAGATGAGGGGCAGGGATGGGGGGAGGGAAATGGGGACCAAGACATGAGAAGAGGTATCAATGTATGTGAAGTAATGCACCTTCTATCTTCTGAATATAATGTAACCTTTCTATCAATTGCAATAAAAATATATGAAAAGAAAGAAAGAAATTGTATGGAATGGTACTCTAAAAGCAAGTAGATTACACAAAGTCCTTTCTTTCAAGGATAATATGAAATCCTGAGAAAAGAGACTTTATCTTTCACACCTATTTAATAAAAATTATTCATTCCTCGTAAAGAAATCATAGAGTCAGCAGCCAGAAAACAAAATTTAGATTGTATAAATTTGTAAACATGACAGGGGTGCTTTGAAAACGCTTTCAGATTCCAGAGACTGTTTCATTATGTGTGCAAATGCTAATATCATTTCTTCTGACTTCCATTTCTTTTGATAATGAACTCAAATATGGCATTCCTAAATTTCCATGAATGATTTTCTAACTTAACCTTTTAAGAACTTATCAAACTTAAAACCTATTTTTCTACATAATAATACTTAAGGTATTCAGACTCAAATCCTCTATTATTTTTCAAGATAAATGTCCAGTTTCCTCAGCTTTTATTCAATGGAATGAAACCATACCACTCATTGCTCATTTGATTTTTGTTTTGTAACACAGAATATCTTTTAAAATATAAAATTCACAGCCAAACAAGATACCATATATTATTTTATGGCTGGAAATTTTGCAGAGACATTGTTTTCCCTCATCTAGTATATGTTAACACAGCCTAAGATTCATACAATCATACACTGTGTCTTCGGTATTTTCATCAGATATTTTGCCATATATTTTCACTGGTATTTTTTGATATTTCTTTTCACCATATTTTTTAGAAAATACTTTTATACTTAACATTTTTAAATTTCAAATAAATCTCATTGCTTTTTGTTTTAATTCCTATCATGTTTTTACTAATATCAATAACTTGTAGAAACTTTCATATTTTGGTATGTCCATAGTATACCTTGAATAGGCCCACCCCTCCATTTCTCTCCTTTGTTTATCCTCGTCAAATCAATATCAAGCAGCTTCATTGTTCCAGTTCTACATGTACACTAAGCATTTTTACAATATCTACCTTCTTGCATTCTCTCCACTTACCCTAATCCTTCCCAAGTGTACATTCAGTACAGTGGAACCTGTTTTACATTTCTATTATTCATCAATATTTAGTGTACATTAATCATTCAAAGAGGTATCACCATGGCTTTTCATACATGCATACATAGCATCCTGATCAGATTGACCACTTGTTTGCTCATTTTCTCCATTACACAACTCATTAACTAACTTCTGGTCTTATTTTGATTTCCTTTACATAATATTGCAGCACTTAATTTTTATTCTTTCCTGAAAATTTTTAATTGAAATCTTATTTCAAGGGATATTAATCTTCCTGGAGAGTTAGTACATTAATTCCAATGCTATTCTTTTTTCCTCATCTGCAAATTAGGAACTGCCTATTTTGATATGGAATGCATTACTGAGATACCATCCAGCACATTTGATTTCAATTATGATTTCTCATTGATTGTTTAGAGAATATAGTGCATGTGACAGTGATGGAAAGATAATTTTGAAGATTTTTTTGTGCATTCTCGTTAAACAAAACATTTTATGTTTTCCAGAACAATCTGTTCCTTTACTTTCAAAATGTGAAGTTGGTGTTACATTCCTTAGGTAACTATTTGCAATTGTCGTATTTAAATTGTCAACATTTTTCTGAAGTTTTCTTCTGTTAAAAATCAGCTTGGAATTTGTAAATATTAAATACAATTGCTTTGAAGAAAGATTGACAATTCAGACATACCTTTGCTGTGTTGAATATGAAATTATCTAAGTCCATTTATGTTGTTGCCTTAGTCAATTGAACCATTGTTGTTATGTAGTGAGTCCACTGTTCCACAATAAGATAACATATATGAATATACATTTGTCTCTAAAGATCCTTTATAATGCTTTGTAAGGTGACTTTGTCTATATAATAGTTTACTTTCCCACTAGCATTATGTAAGTTTCTTTTTCTACACATCCTCACCAGTATCTTCTCTTTTAGCTTTCAGAGAATAGAAATCTGATTGAGTGATCTCTTTATAGATTTGATTTGCATTTCCCTGACAACTAATTATGAACATTTTTTCATAAATTTCTCATCCATTTGAAATTTTCTTTAGAGAATTATCTGTCCATCATAAAATCATTTGATACTGGACTAGTAGTTGTTTGTTAGGAAGTTTTAAGTTGCTATATGTTTTGAGTATTAATCTTTTGTCAAATGTATAGTTCAGATTATCAGTTTCCCCATTCTGTAGGTGTTTTCTTTCTGTGGCTAGTTTCTTTTCCTGTGTACAGCTTTTTAGTTTAGTATAAATCACATTTGTCTTCTTCTCCTTATCACTCTCTCTTTGTTTTGGGGGGGGGTCTTATATAAAACAAATCGTTACCTATACTGTTCTCTTGAATTGTTCCTTTTACATTTCTTTTCATAGATTTGCAGTTTATGGTCTTATGTTTAGATTTTTTATTTATTTTGAGTTGATTTTTGCATTGTGTGAGAGAAAGGGTTGGAGTTGCTTTGGCCCGAACTTTGGCTATCTAGTTTTTCCTGCACCATTTCCTGGAGGAACAAGACTTCTTCCAATGTATGTTTTGGGGACCTTTGTTGTTAATTAGCTATGGTATTTTTATGTAACAATTACATTGCTGGGAAAGAAATCATGAAAGCAATTCCATATATATATATATATATACATGCTATATACTATATTTATACAATTTAGTATATGTAGTGTATAGCATATATAGTACATATTTATATAGTATTAAAAAATTAAAGGGGTAATATAATCAAGGAAGTAAAATAGCTAAAAACTTCAAAATTCAAATGTAAGAAATTGAAGAGAATGTACACATACCAAAAAATTAAAAAAAAGATTTCTTATGTTCATGGATTGAAAGTTTAATTTGTTAAAGCATTCAAACTTTCCAAATATATTTATATATTCAATGTAATTCCCATCAAAGTATCACTGATAATTTTCACAGAGTTTGAAATTAAGAAAATTCTACAGTTCATAGCTAAGCACCTGCATAAAAAAAAGCCTTGGGTCCTTCTTTGTCAACCTGCACTAGAATTAACTCCAAATGGATCAAAGACCTCGAGGAAAAGCCAACACACTGAAAACTTTACAAGAAGGAATAGGAGACACACTAGACTTCCTTGGCATAGGTCAAAACTTTCTAAATAAGGACCAAGAAACACAACAAATCAGAGAAAGGCTGGATAAGTAGGACTGCATTAAACTGCAGAGCTTCTGTATGGCAAAAGACATGGCTAGCAAATTAATCAGGAAGCTTACTGAATGTTAGAAGATCTTCACTAACCATACAATGGACAAAGGCCTTATATCTAAAATATATCAACAGCTCAAAAAATTGAATCACTCCAAAACTAATCTCCAAAGTAACAACCATCCCATTAAAAGATGGGCCAAAGACTTAAAGAGAGCCTTCTCTGAAGAAGAAACAAAAATGGCCTATAGACACAAGAAGAAATGCTTGACATCTCTGGTCATAAAAGAAATGCAAATCAAAACAACTCTAAGATTCCACCTCACTCCAGTTAGAATGGCCAGGATCAAGAAGACTAATAACAACAGATGCTGGAGGGGATGCGGCCAGGAGGGATCACTACTACACTGTTGGTGGGAGTGCAAACTTATTCAACCACTGTGGAAAGCAGTATGGCAGTTCCTCAAAAGATAAACATAGAACTCCCCTATGACCCAGCAATTCCACTACTTGGCACTTACCCAACTGTCCAGAAACAAGGGCATACTAAATCCACTAGTACAATGATGTTCATTGCAGCACTATTTATCATAGCAAAGATATGGAACCAACCCAAATATCCCTCAGTTGATGAGTGGATCAACAAGATGTGGTATTTATACTCAGTGGAATTCTATGATGCTGTCAGAAAGAACGACATCTCCCCATTTGTAAGGAAATGGAAAGACTTAGAAAAAATTATATTAAGTGAAGTAAGCCAGACTCAAAGGAACATAGGCCCAATAGTCTCCCTCATTTGTCATAATCAGTAGAAACCTCGGGCTCTCCTAGCAGAGATTTACAATAGAACAAAATCTAGAGACATTAGGCCAAATAGTATGACACTAAATGTAAGGAAAAGGAAACAAAAGCCATATAATGAATGACTGTGGTCTTTTATGTACTATGTTATCTCTCATATCTTTTGCCATCCCTTGGTTATCTCATATTGTTACATTATTTCATATTATCTGATATATGTGCTTAATTGGCTATTTGAAATTTTATAGGGAAGGGGGGAAATCAAGGTAGGTGGGGGTAGGGTGGAAGGGAAATGGGGACCATGTCATAAGAAAAGGTATCAATGTTTGTGAAGTTATGCACCTTCTATCTGGTGAATATAATGTAACCCTTCTATTAATCACAATAAAAATTATTTAATAAAAAAAGAAAATTCTACAGTTCATATTAGAAAACCAAAAGGCACTATAAAGGCAAAAAAATCAAGGGAAAAGAATAAAGCTGAATATGCCCCACCCTGCCCCTGCCAGGCTGTTAGCCAAGGGTGTAGTGACCCTGAGAGGATGAGCCCATTGCAGGGTGGTTTTGTGTTCGCCCTTGTAGGGTGCGGCCTTGAAACGCAGTAAGATGTCCACTCGGATCCCCCGGCCCAAAACCACACCTCACATGGAGATGGGAGACAAGAAGTTACCTCCTGCACTGGCCGCTCTGGAGCAAGGTGTAGAAACTCAATATCTTCCTGTGCAGATGAACAACCTCACATTGGAAACTACAGACTGTTGAAAACAATCGGCAAGGGGAATTTTGCAAAATTGAAATTGGCAAGACATGTCTTTACTGGCAGAGTTGTTGCAATAAAAATAATAGACAAAACTCAGTTGAATCCAACAAGTCTACAAAAGTTCTTCAGAGAAGTAAGAATAATGAAGATTTTAAATCATCCAAACATAGTGAAATTGTTTTAAGTCACTGAAACTGAATAAACACTCTACTTAATCATGGAGTATGGAAGTGGAGGTGAAGTATTTGGCTATTTGGTCACACATGGAAGAATGAAGGAAAAAGAAACAAGAGCTAAATTTAGACAGATTGTCTCTTCAGTACAGTATTGCCACCAAAAACGAATAGTTCACAGAGACCTCAAGGCTGAAGGCTGACAATATATTGTTAGATGCAGATATGAACATTAAAATAGCAGATCTGGGGTTTAGCAATGAGCTTCCTGTTGGAAGTAAACCAGACACGTTTGTGGTCGTCCTCCATATGCCACCCCAGAACTCTTCCAAGGCAAAAAGTTCCATGGGCCTAGTCAGTGGGTCACTTCCCTTTGATGGGCAAAACTTAAAGGAACTGAGAGAGAGAGTGTGTGTATTGAGAGGGAAATACAGAATACCTTTCTACATGTCTACAGACTGTGAAAACCTCCTCAGTGCTTCCTGGTTTTGAACCCAGTTAAACAGTAGCATTCTGGAGCAAATCATGAAAGACAGGTGGATCAATGCAGAGCATGAGGAAAGATGAACTTAAGCCATTCATCGAACCAGAACTAGACACCTCAGACCAGAAGAGAATAGGTATTAGGAATGGGATAGTCACGAGAAAATATTCAAGAATCTCTTAGTAAAATGAAATAGGATGACATCACAGCTACGTATTTGTTGCTGGGGAGAAAATCTTCAGAGCTGGATGCTAGTGACTCCAGTTCTAGCAGCAACCTTTCACTTTCGAAGGTTAGGCCAAGCAGAGACCTCAGCAACAACACTGGCCACTCACCTCACCATAAAGTACAGAGAAGTGTTTCTTCCAGCCAGATGCAGAGATGGTACAGTGACCATGCTGGACCAGCTATACCTTCAGTTGTGGCATACCCCAAAAGGAGTCAGATCAGCACTGCAGATAGTGACCTCAAAGAAGATGGAATTGCCTCCCGGAAACCTAGTGGCAGTGCTGTGGGAGGAAAGGGAATTGCTCCTGCCAGTCCCATGCTTGGAAATGCAAGTAATCCCAATAAGGCAGACACAAAAAGAACCCTGCTGTCCCCAGTAGTAACACAGCGTCTGGTGGGTTGACACGTGTAACACTTACGTTTACAGTGAGAGAACTACAGCAGACAGACATTCAGTGATTCAGAATGGCAAAGGCTATCACTCTATCACTTGAGCACCACTTCAACACACTGTTCCTGATCAGAGAACTCCAGTTGCTTCCACCCACAGTATTTGCAGGGCAACCACCCCCAGATCGCATCCGCTTCCCAAGAGGCATAGCCAGTCGTAGCACTTTCCATGGCCAACCTCAGGAGCAGGAGACAGCAACATACAATGGCCCATTTGCCTCACCCAGCCTCTCCCATGAAGCCACACCACTGTCCCAGACTCGAAACCGAGGCTCCACTAATCTTTTTAGTAAATTAACTTCAAAACTCACAAGGAGTAGTAATTATGGTGTAAATTAAGTAACAATTTAAAGTGTTTTCCTGAACACAATGGGAATGTATAGAGTACTGTTTAGGCAATAACTCTGCATCTTCTAAATCATGGCACTCACATCTTCTACGAATGTACTACTTAAAGTCGTGTGACCCTGGCTCTGTCTGGTTTCCATTGCCCTGGGGGTCAGCATGTGGCATGGCCTGCCCATGTCTCCTGTGTGTGGTGAGAGTGGTGGTGGATGTGTGCAGAGCACATGTGAGGGAACATCTCCTGACGCTGGCACTAGTACCTCTGGGGGAGATCGTTTGGTGCTAAAACATTACGATAGCCAAGGAGGAAAATACTGAATTACTGTTAAATATTAACCTTAAGACCAGTCAATAATTAATATGTTTAAGCCTGTGGTTTTTGTGTTTGTTGTTTCGTGTCTTTTTTAGTACCAAAAGTTTAAATTTGCAGTTGTGAAACATTGCTTGTGTGTGTTTTTCTAGGTAGATTCACAAGATAATTAAAAATTCACTTTTTCTCAGTAAAAAAGAAGAATAAACCTGAAGATACATGATTCTGATACATCTACACAACAATCGTAATCAACATAACATTATATTGAAATACAAACAGTCCAAAAACTGTTGAAATAAGATAAAGTACTCAGATAATCTATTCTTTTCAAAGTTATCTCTATTTCAGTATCATGTTCTTATATAAAGAAGCCCACAATGATCTTTTTCAAAGGATATTTTCCAATTTGTAAGGTAGTAAATCTTGCATTTTTATATTTTTCATGTATTCCCTGAATAATTTCTAATATAATTATACAATGGCTTTTCTTCATCTTTGTATTCAGGAGCTTTTATTTCTTCATTTTTCATGTCTCTTCATATTAGCATTCTTATGTCATTTAAGCTTTTATTTATTTATTTATTTATTTATTTATTTATTTTTGCCAGTCCTGGGCTTGAGCTCAGGGCCTGAGCACTCTCCTTGGACTTTCTCAAAGCTAGAGCTCTACCACTTGAGCCTCAGCACCACTTCCGGCTTTTTTCTATGTATGTGGTACCAAGGAATCGAACCCGGGTCTTCATGCATGCTAGGCAAGCACTTTTAACCACTAGGCCAAACTCCCGGCCCTCATTTAAGCTTTTAACTTGATGTCATGGCGGTTTATTTAATATAAGTCACCTTTGTAGTAAGAAAATTGCTCCTTAGTGTCTTAAGTAAGTTTCTTTTAAAAAAAAGTTTCTAAAGTTATTGTAATAAACATACAAATAATATCTATCTCCACTTTTATTCATTATTTAATATTTTCATCTCTAGAAAGTGAAAGGGTTCATTGATAAGATGCTCACTTAGCCTGAGTAAATATTCATTCTTCTCCTTTGGTATGGTCTTGGTCACAGTGGTGCAGCTTTAGACAATATCTCAGCAACTGAAAAATTGGGGAAAACAAGCAACTAGAAGTATTACTGAATCAAATGTCTGACCTAAAGATCATGGTTCAAGCAAGCCAAGGCAGAAAAGTCTGTGAAACTATTAAGTCCAATTAATCACCAAAAAGCTTGAAGTGGAGCTGTCACTCAAGAGCAGAGCACCAGCCTTGAGCAGGAAAGTTCAGGGACAGTGCCCAGGCCCTGAGTTCAAGCCTTAGAAGTGGCATACACATATGCAAAAAGAAATGATGTATCTGTTCAGTTCATTTTCTGAGCTACTAATAAGGCTTTTGATCCTTTGGGTACTTAGATTTTGAGCTCCCTGTAATATTCATCCCTGTTATTGATACCTTGCTGATGTATAGATGACAATTCTCCCCTCCTATCTATAGGCTGTTTTTTTAGACTAATGACTGTTTCCTTTACTATGCAAATTTTTTATTTAATTCCATTAGTTAATACATGCCTTTACTTGCTGAGCTATTGGAGATCACTTTAGGAAGTTACTGGCAAAGGCAAAAAAGTTATGAGTTTCTCTATTCTGTCCTATAGTAGACAAAAATTAAGATTGCTGATATACAAAGAATTGCTAATAGTGCAGGAAAGAAATAGGGATCATTTGCATGTGATTTAGCCATTTTTCCCAGTACCCTTTCTTGAAGAGGTTACTTTTTCTCTCAGGAGATTGAGGCCTGAGGATTGTGGTTCAAAGGTAGCCTGAGCAGGAAAAATCCATGAGACTCTTACATTCAATTAACTGGCAAAAGTCTGGAGGTGAAGTTGTGGCTCAAGTAGTAGAGCACCAGCCTTGAACAAAAATGCTAAGGAGCAGTATCTGAGCCCTGAGTTCATACCTAGTACTGGTATATGTGCATTAGCCCGCACACATCAATGAGCATACATACACACACACACACACACACACACACACACACACACACACACACACACACACAGTCTATCTTACCTACCTATCCTAAAGCAGACACTGTATTTAACAAAATCATGATTTATGTCCTTTTTTCTTCCCACTGTGAATCAAAGGTATTTATGTGATTTTTTTTTACTGAGTTTAACCTCTCAGTAAAGAACACTACAATGAGGAGAGAGAGGATTTGTCTTTTCAACTTATATCCTAAATATACAGATAAACAATAGAAATTTGCTGATTGAAATTCTATCTCCAATCAATATGCCAGACCAAAGGTGTGGCTCAAGTGGTACATGACCGCCTGTGAGCAAATGAAGCTGAGAGACAGTTCAAGTCTTTTTACCAGAGAAAATTAATATCAAGTAAATAGAAAGTAGAATGTATTCAGAAAATATACATTGGAATAGATGAAGCAAATTCTGCAGACAATGCATGCGTTAATTAAAGCTTCCTCTTCTATTTCTTAAATTTGTCTTTAGTAACAATTTGCTGGACTAGATTGTATCTCAGCACATGATTAAAAGTACCAAAACTCATTCAAGATATAAAAAGAGTCATCTATTATGATTTGCTAAAATTAACATATTATGAAGTCATTCATATTTCAAAAGTCCTCAGTGTGTGCTATCTTATTATCAAGACTGGCAAACAGTAGTCTACAGACCAAATCTGGCCTGCCATCTGTTTCTGTATGGCCCATCAACTAAGAATAGAGTTTACCTTTTTAAGTAATTAAAAGGATCAAAACAAGAATTTTATGAAATTCAAATGTTAGGGTCCATAAATATAGTTTTATTGAAATATGGTCTTGCTGGTTATTTGCATATGGTCCATGGCTGCTTTTCCTAACTACAGAATAAAACAGTTGTAGCCAAGAGTTTGTATCCTAAAATATTTAGTATCTGACTCTTTTCAGGAAGATTTTTGCCAACTCTTGTTATTATGACATCATAAATTCCCTATTATAAATTTTGTTCTTTCTGAAGTCTCAGTGTTCTTTAATCCTATAATTGTGTGTGTTGATTTGTTCTAATATTGGATCTTATCCTTATTCAACCGATTAATAACAGTCAAGCCTAAATCCTTCTGTTGTTCATCTTTAAAAATAAAGTGATCTCTTGGTTTCTGGGCCTCGCTCCCACACATCTAAGCATAGCCTGCCTGTACACCGGGGTCTTTAGTTTTAGATAAAATCTCCTTAGCTTCCCTTCCACTCTTTTGTCTGTCTAACCACCTTACCTTAAACTGCTTGTGCAAATCGTGTTGTAGAGCAGGTACTCACATAACTCTTCAGTGCCTCCTCCAAGATATTGTTCTCAATGAACAGTTGACTTAAAATTCATACCTTGAGGGCCGGGAGTTTGGCCTAGTGGTAGAGTGCTTGCCTAGCATGCATGAAGACCCGGGTTCGATTCCTCGGTACCACATACATAGCAAAAAGCCGGAAGTGGTGCTGAGGCTCAAGTGGTAGAGCTCTAGCCTTGAGAAAGTCCAAGGACAGTGCTCAGATCCTGAACCCAAGCCCAGGACTGGCAAAAAAAAAAAATTTCATACCTTGATTTTTGGCCTATCTCCTTGCTTTACCAATGTTGTGGTGAGTGTGTTTGCATAAATATTTAAGGGATTTTATGTAAGCCTTTTAGAAGTAACATATAATTATATGATCAGAACTTTTAAAAGCCCAAATGTAATCCTATAATCTTTCATTAAAGTTAATTTAATTCACTCAATTTTCTGTCTACTTTTTGTAAACATAGAGTTGGTTTTGTTTTGTTTTGTTTTTGTGCCAATACTGGGGCTTCAGCTCAGGGACTCATGCTCTCATTCTCCTTCTTATTTTTTTTCTAAAGGCTGTCACTCTGTCACTTTACCCACATCTCTATGTCTAGTTAATTGGAGATAAGAGTCTCACAGACATTTCTACCTGAGCTGGCTTCAAACCACAATCATCAGATCTCAGCCATCTGTACACCTAAAATTACAGACATGAGCTACACCATCACCTAGAAGAAATGTGAGATTCATATTTTTTGCACTCTATATAAACAAATCTGGGAAAGAAAACTATTAATCCAAGACTTCTATAATGCAGTCTGATGGCTAAGTAGAATCTTTGAGCATTTTTTAATTTCTTTTTTTCATATTTTTTATTGTAGTTAATAGAAGGGTTACATCATATTCACCAGATATAAGGTGCATTACTTCACATACATTGACACCCTTTCTCATGTCTTGGTCCCCATTTCCCTCCCTCCACCCTCACCCCTCATTATATTTCTTTTGGTGTAGGTCCTCAAACTTGAACTCTGATCCTCATGTGGTAGCACTTGAGACCTACTTCTACTGTGGATGTTTTACTGATTAATTGAGAATAAGAATCTCACAGACTTTTCTGTTCTGGTTAGCTTCAAATCTCAGTCTTCAGATCTCAGCCTCTGAACACCTAGTATTAATGGTGCCAGCTACCAGTGACCAGCCAGTCAATTCCTAATTCTTGTTCATGTTTTATACATTCATCTTCCAGATGAAGACAGTATTATTTTGTATTTTTTGGGGGGGTCATGGGGCTTGAACGCGGCCTGGGCACAGTCCCTGAGCTCTTTAGCTCCAGGCTACCATGCTACCCTTGAGCCAAGCCCCACTTCCTGTTTTCTAGAGATTAATTGGAGATAAAAGTCAGTTCCTTTTGTACCAGGGCTGGCTTTGAAGCTTGATCCTCAGATCTCAGCATCTTAGTAGCTAGGATTACAGGCAAGAGTCATTGCTCCTGGCTTGATTTTATATTTTTAAATGCAAAAGAAGCACCAAGAGAAGTTTCCTGAACCATAGGTGGAAGAGCAAATGATCTTGGAAATGATTTTCAACTTCTGCCTGGATTTACTGTGACCACCACTTACAGTTAAGATTATATAAAACATGGATATATGTATATATACATGCATATAATTTTTATAGAAACTACCACCCTTCTTCTTTGTCAATCCCACTGAAAGTCCTATAAGGAACCAAGGAATAACCAGAACAAAAGCAGTGTTAAATGAAGACACTATATCATATAGGAGGTGCTGTATTAACTCCCTATAGCAGAGACTAAGATTTTTATTAACTTCCTGTAACAGACTAAGGTGTTGTTTCTTTTTTTAAAAACAATAAATTGCTATTCCAAAAGTGAGTTCTCAATTTTCTACCAAGGTGAACATTTTATTTCTTGCCTGAGTGAGGTTCTGGGGCCTTCCATTCTTCCCAGTAATGATGCAGGTGTGGCTTGGATATTTGCAGAATGAGTTAACTCGGGTACTCGTGAAACGAAGGACTGTGGGCAGCCTTGGGGAGAGTATTCCACACGTAGGATTGAGGAGAATTGGAGTGTTTAGAAATGGGCCAAAGATTTCACATTTCAAATTAAAAAAAAAAAGAAAACCTGAAGCAATTCAATTAGGTATGCATGTTACATTTGGAGTAAAAATAATTAATTTAAATGGGATTTCAGGAAAGAGATGGAATTGATTTTCCTCTTTCTTCCTGAACTACCATGAATACTAATACCATAGTCATAGGCATTCTAAGAATTAGTTCGTCTTTTTAGAGAAACTCCTTCCATGAATTTCCATTTACTTTTGGTTTGCCTATTTAGCAAGGAAATCAATAATCACCATTAAAATGCACATATAAAACAACAGCAGATAAAGTTGTTTTGAAGGAATTGAAGATATGTCTGGAGGTTGTCCAAAGCAGAATTCATACCCTCAAACTCTTGCATTTTTAGAATTCTCAAAAATCACTCTAACCCACCTCCACTATTTTAAATGTAGCTAATAAATATGTTGAGCCTACACGTGAGAATTCTGAACTCTCACATATTTCCTACTAGAAATAGATCCAATATAATTAAACTTTTCTGTACCGAGATGTAGTCTTGGCCCAGCAGGGGCCCAAGAAGACTTCAAAACAGCCTTGATAAGGTGAGGAAGTGTGGATTCAATTATATGCTTCATACAGAATTTGAAAGAAGTAAAATGTCATTGCATGTTAAGCCATGAAGGTACCTATAGAATACCATGGTACTGTCAACTCCAGGTGCTTAGAAAGTTGTGAGAAGTCTCCTATGTACAAATCCACATAAAAGAAAAAAAAACAATTATCATATACTTGAAAATTTCATTATTCAAATTCATTAAAATGCAGCTTTTCTCCTTTGGTGTTTTGATATCTTCATGCTACTTTTTGGAATCAAAAAGTTGGAAATAGTTTATAAACATCAACCCGGTCTCTGAAAACAGGTATCTGTGTGTGTGTGTGTGTGTGTGTGTGTGTGTGTGTGTGCGCCTAAATGTGTGTGTGTGAGAGAGAGAGAAAATTTCTAGAAGACTTAATTCAAATAATATACTTATTTAAATTTGTATACTTGTTTATGCAGAACCAGGACTTTTTTTTTAAATAACTAAAGATCGTTTTTTACCCTTTGTGTGTGTGTGTGTGCTAATCCTGGGGCTTGAATTCAAGGCTTATACATTGTTCCTGACCTTTTGTGCTTAAAGCTGACACTCTACCACTTGAGAAACAATTCCACTTCTGGATTTTTGGTGATTAACTGGAGACAAGAGTCTCATGGATTTTCCATATTTGCCTGGGATGGATTTGAACTGCAGTCCTCAGATCTCAGCTTTCTGAATAGCTATGATTACAGGCCTGAGCCACCAGCTCCTGGTTGTGATTTTTTTAGGGGGGTCATAGGGTGCTGCCTGGGTGCTTCCCTGAGCTCTTTAGCTCAAGGCTTCGACCCTACCCTTGAGCCAAACCCCACTTCCTATTTTCTGGAGGTTAATTGGCGATAAGAGTCTTAGGTCCTTTTGTGCCCAGGCTGGCTTTGAACCTCAGATCTCAGCATCCTGAGTTGCTAGGATTACAGGCATGAGCTACCATACCCTGCTTCCTGGCTGATTTAAATAAAATATTTTGAAAGTATTTTTGCATGATAACTGATAAATCTAATTTTAATGTTTGTAAAATTTTATTTGGAAATAGTGACACAGGTTTAGACATTGGGTATTTTTGTTTCTGAGCCATCATGGTAATAGTTTAGTAGCTGAGATGAAGTTTTATGTCTCATCCAGGCTGAAACTATACTATAGGACTATTTACAAAACAAGTTTATCAACCTTTGTCATAACTAAAAGACTTACAATGGAAACACCTATGTAGTTCTTGATTTGCCAGACAATTTCCTTGCATACTTTAGGGATCATTGTTACTTTATATATTCAGTTTAAACTGTGAAGGAGAGAAAGAAGCCCTAGAGCCAAGAGCAGGACACAATATATACCGTTTTAAGCCTAATGCTTCATACCTTGAAAGATATACTTACAAACCTCCAGTTACAAATACCTTTCTGAGCCTGGAGCTGGTGGTTCAAGCTTATAACCTAAGCTACTGAGGAATCTGAGATCTGAGGATCACCGTTCAAAGCCAGGCAAGCCCCAATATGGACACCAAAACAACCACAACCACCACCACAACAACAATGAAAGTCAGAGAATAAAGAAAATTCTCATAGAAGAGAAGTAATGTTCTAGGACTTAAAACATTTTACAAGAAATAATAAATATATGTCACAACATTCCATCAAATAACTGGGGTACAATAGGCAGGAAGACTGATTAATAAGTCACCATCACAATGCATTCTCTAAGAAGACAGTTGATCTCATCTTTCAAACTTATTAAGAAAATACCAGCCATAGTGAGTGCTCTTTCATGCTTGTATTGCTCTTAAAATGCTTGTGGCTTCTTAAACACATGGTTTTCACTTAATGTATTTTCATTTTGCCGGTCTGGTGGTGTATACTCAGGGTCTGAACACTGTCCTTGGGCTTTCCTCAAAGCCAGTGCTCTACTACCTGAACCACAGCATGATGTCTAGCTTTTCTACGTATAAGGTACCAAGGAATTGAACCTGGGTCTTCATGAATACTAGGCAAACTCCCGGCTCCTTAATGTAGTTGTTTAAACAAATCTTCCCAATCCCAGAGGAAGCTAACTTTGGCCTTAATGGTCTGATGATTTTTTTTTTAAGTTGGTTTTAGGACTTGGACTTGGGGCCTGAATGCTGTCTCTAAGCTCTTTTGTACAGGGATAGCACTCTACCACTGTGAGCCACAGACCAATTGTGATTTTTCTGGTGGAGTCTCAGGGACTTTCCTGCCCTCGCTGGCAGGAACTTTGGTCCTCAGATTTCAGCTTCTTGATTAGCTGAGATTAGAGTAGTAGTAGAGGATTAGCTGGCTGAATTTATCTCTTTAAAGTGTTATTTCCGGATTTCCAGTGTCTTATATGACAGAATATACAAAATTTTCCTATATTGTGGACAGACAGGATCTAGCTGATTTACTCATTATTAATTTAGTGCTTTGAGGATTATTGTTGTTTTGGGTTTTGTTTGTTTATATTTCCCAATACATAGGGCCTTGACAAAAACATATTTTTGTTTGTTTGTTTTGTGCTGGTACTAGAGCTTAAACTCATTGCTTCAGTGTTGGTGTTGTCTTTCAATGTTTTTGCTCAAGGATAATACTTTACCACTTGAGCAGCAGCTTCATTTTCAACTT